>NW_009227570.1:0-252 GCF_000690835.1 Fulmarus glacialis | reverse complement strand
GGCCATTGCCGCTCGTCCTATCGCTTGTCACTAGGGAGAAGAGACCGACATCCACCTCGCTACAACCTCCTTTCAGGTAGTTGTAGAGAGCGAGAAGGTCTCCCTTCTGCCTCCTTTTCTCCAGGCTAAACAGCCCCAGTTCCCTCAGCCACTCCTCATAACACTTGTGCTCTAGACCCTGCATCAGCTTCGTTGCCCCTCTTTGGACACGTTTCAGCACCTCAATCATAAAATCATAGAATCATAGAATAG
>NW_009227569.1:133438-152809 GCF_000690835.1 Fulmarus glacialis | reverse complement strand
CCAACCTTAATGATTCTATGTTTCTATGAAGGGGGGGCCTGTTTAGAGCCATCTTCATCTTTAGGTCTTCCAAGTGCCTGTCCCATATGTTCCCATACATTTGCATTGCCGGGAATCCTATCGTGACCAATATAGGTATAGACAGATATTTAACCCAAAGGAAAATGCCGATCGACAGCGGCCTGTTGTCTCCTTCTTGGCTGACACAGGGCTGAGAGCACCTCCAGGCAAGCAGGAAGAAAGAAGGAGGGCTTGGGTGGCTTTGTCTGTGCCCTTGAATCCCGTATGATTCTGTGCTGCTTGTTACATTTTGTTACCCAAGATCATCTTGGAAAGTGTTACAGTAAAGGACCTCTAATGCCATAGAGTTCATATTTTTTATATTACAGGACTATGATGTGTTTCTGCCAGCAGGTCTCTTGGGAACTCTGGCTGCTTTCCCAATTTAGCTGCTAAATAGCTGATTCATTTAAAGAGACAAGAACACTGTGTATCCTCAGGAGTGCATGCTGAGACATTCTTTTAAAGACATGTGTAAAGACTTCCCCATCTCTCCTGTGGGTGCATCAGATTTAGTACAGAAAATGAAAAGAATACAGCAACGGTGGTGTTTGTTCTGCTGTGAGAACACAGAGTGCACTGGAGCTGCAGAGAGAGGGAAAATGTAAAGGATGCTCAAAGTGGTGCCAGATGTGTTTGTGGCTGAATTACGATCCCAGAAAAAGGTTGGGATAACTCAGATTTAACCAAACAAACAATTATGTGAATAGCAGGATTTCTAAACCTTGGTTCCTCTCAAGGCTTTTTGCGGGGTTTTGATTTGGTTTTTTTTTCATACGAATCCTCCTGTGTCTGGTACGATGCGAGCTCTATGGTTGTGGCAGTTATAGCCACTCCTCTGTTTGGACACACTGATATCTTATGTTATTGATCTGCAATCCTCTTGTGAGAGAGAGAGTTTTAATTGGGCTTTTTCTTCTGTATCTAGGCCACTGTTCTCAAAAAATATGTAGGAATTTAAAATCTTCAAAACCTCTGCCTGTCTGTCAAATTTGCTTTATCAGCTAACGAGGGAACTGGCAACATATCATCTCAGTTCTGCATTTAGGCTAAAACTCCGAAGCAAGTAACATCTGTGATTTATTATTTGGATAATGGTCAATCTGCACTGGGGTTATAAACATTCTTGGTTTCACTACAGACAACAGGCAAAAATCCAGGTAATGACAGTGCTGTCTTCAGGTTACATGAGTAAATGCTGTACACTCACTTGGGAAAGGAAAAAGATTAACTATGTATGAACAGATTGTTACAGTCAGGCTTCACACGTGAAAAAAGAGATGATTACACACTATTGGCATTTGCAATCAGCAAAGAACAGTCTCCAAAAATCTGTACGATCATTTTATGCCCTGTCAGAGATCTTGCAAAGCCATTTTGTTAGATTCTGTGCTCAGAGAGCCCAGCCAGGGGCAGGACCTGGGCTCTTCTGATCAAACGGCTAGTGCTCAGCAAGATTGTCATAATGAGTGTCTACACAAAGAGATTGTCTGCCCAGTGAGGGCTTTAGCTTGTACCTTCCAGTTTCTCTAGTCTCAGAGGCAATCCTAGCATCAGAAATGCAAGCAGCTGGTTTTGTGTTGTCATCCAAGCAACATGGCTAGAAGTAGTGCTGTGCCAGTTTTACACAAAATCCCAAAATAGAGTGCTAATAGGCGGAGCAGCAGACTACAAAGCCAGCTAGAAAATCAGCACGATGTGGGAAAAGGTTGTTTTGGGGAGAAAAATCATGTTATTATACACTTTTTCTAACTCTTTTTCTACTTTCTGAAAATTGTAACAGCCTCACAAAACACAAGCATTTTTTGTTGCCTTATCTTGGCCTTGAGAATATATGTGCATGAAAACATGCCAACATTCAAGTTGCAACAGTACTCCTCGGCGGTGCGTTTGCCGACTTCATGCTCTGCAGGATTCCTGGGTGTCTGATGTGGACCTGATCTACTGGTGCGGAGTGAGAGTTTATGGATATGTTGTCTATTATTATGACGGTGTCCAGAGGATCCAACAGAGACCAGAGTCCCACTATCCTGAGTGCAGTGTAGACTGGTTTTACAGTGAAGAAATTCTTTAGCAGGAGCCTCCTTCTTCACCAAGACCCATAAGCAAAAGACCGATAGGCAAAAAAGACAACACTAAATGCATCTCCTGTTCTTTTGCAGTGAGAAAAAAGTAAGCAAAAAGAGTTTTTAAGTTTTACCATTTCTCAAATTGAGTTTGGGTAGGGAGAGACAAGTTTGTCAAGTGCCAAGGGAAAACACTTCAGTGGAGGGACTTAACTGAGATAATGTAAGAAGCCAGTAATTGAATCAGGACAAGAAATCTCCTTTTTCATGCTGTATTTGTCACCAAGTTTTTTTCTCAGTGTACTTTGTTTAGTGTCAAGAAGCTGTTTGGAATCTACTGACTCTCATAGGTACTTGTGTTTGATGTCAGACATAAGTATAAAAGTGTAAAATCATTACTATTAAAGTCCTGGAAGCACTTGCACTCTCTTCTTTTTTGCAAGGAGGCCTTGCAAGATGGAGTCTACGATGAGGTTAGGAAAGCCTTAAGGGATTTTTGTTTTGTCTGGCTCCATTCTTTATATAAAGTGCTTGCAGAGGACAGAATATTAGAAACCAAATGAGGCAAGTGCAGAACTCAATCATAGATAATTTATGATTCTGAAAAGGAAATTAAGTGTGAAAAGTAAGTCATTAATATCAAGTCTTTTTAATTACCTTTAATGAAAATGGGCATGTCTTCCATGCTACATAGAGAGGAAAGCCCTTCAGGCTGTGTCTTAATGATTTTCTTAGACCACATGTGTTTGAAACTTAAGGTTTCAAATAATTCTATGCAATGAACGGGATTTGCTTTGGTTTTGACAGCCTCTTAAATGTTCATGAAGTTGAGGCAAGACCTAAAAATGCTTCAAGCTTAAACAGAGCATCATCAGACGTCCAGTGCTGCTTACGTGTTGTGTCACATTTGTTTCATGTGTTGCATCCCAAGTTTTACTTAACAACATTGCAATTTTCTTATCAAGCCTAAAAAGAAAACTTGACAATGCCAGAACTGAAGGTGCTTTCTATAGTTCATTGCCTATGTGCAAAGAGCTCATCTTTTAATCCTCCCTGTTGAGCATGAGCTGGTCTGAGTGAAAGTAAACCATTTAAATGAAGGGAAATTGTCTTTTAATCCCTTTTCTAGGTCTCAGCTTGCCTACTTAAAGTGTCCTTTTGGTTCTGCTGCACAGCTTTCATGCTGCCTTAAAGAATTCTGTATTCTCTAATTAGGGAAAAAAAAAAAAAAAGACATTTAAGGTAGACTGTTCTATAGTGCTAAGTCATGTCAGGAAATCTAAACAATAAAAGATATGTCATATTTTTCTTCCCAGATACACAGATGTTTTATAGGCTTTATAGCAGGAATAAACAGAGAAAAATACTGTTATCCATTTACAGACAAAGCATTAGAAAAATTTAGGTCAGGAGAATAAATTAGTCTTGAATCAAATATCACTGCAGTCATCTGTCTTGTCAAAGAAAGCACAAATTCCTGCTTTCGTGATCACAGCAGAACAATCAGCAAAAAGAGGCTGACTTTTTCCTCTGAACCAAACCCATTTTCAGCTAACACTTAAGCTCCAAACTTTTATGAAATGGTTTTTACAGGCTAAAATCCCAAAGTTTCTTCTCACTGCCCCCTTAGCCACCTGTCACTTTTTTCCCAGTCCTTCTGCTCCTCATGCCCGTGGTTGAGCACAGCCACCCATTAACACTAGTGGAAAAGCCTTCCAGCTCAAGGCTCAGGCATGGGAAAGGCTTGCTGTGTTAGCTGGAGACACCCCTAGTGTTTTGGTTGGGAACTTGCCTTGGTTTACCATCAAGTTTCATAGATGATCTCTGTTTTGTTCCTGTACCCCGAAGGAAAAAAAAAAAAAAAGATATGGCTGCTATGTCCTCTGTTTCAGAGAGGTTCATCCACTTTTGAATATCATCTGTCAAGCAATCCTGTAACCTTTGCTGCCAAGTTGCCTCATGCTCCACCTTCTTATCTGTTAATCCACTCCAAGGGTCCTCAGTTTCTTTCATTTTGCACTTTTTTTCTTTTAGAAAAAGGCTGATAATCTTCAGGTGTACATGCACCTCATATCTTTTTTCATATCAGCTGCAGCAGACTCTTCATTTAATGAATCATAGTTAATAATTCCAGATAATAAACAGTGGATTAAGACCTATATGTATTTTTTCTCAACTGTGAAAACATCTGCTGTTTCTGCCACATGTCTTGTCATCATCTTTCAGTTTTACCCCCAATCTCTCAGTCCATCTGACACATAGGTTACAAGGGACCAGCTTCTTCACTGTGGCAAATGGGGTCTTCTCTTTGATTATTTCATATGACCAAAAAGTCCCATCATCCATTCACAAGACAAAAATGTCGTCTTCAGAGTTACTTTGTAAAAACTGTAGGGAGATCAAGATCCATCAAATATAATTTAAGAAATATTCTCCTCAGATTAATAAATTGCTTCATAGCCTGTTAGCAATGCTAGCTAACAAAATAACATATCTAATAAGCATGCTGTACCAAAAAAAAAAAAGCTATTTACAAGCATCAAAAGCATTGCAGAAATAATAAGCCTGGCTTTCTACTTCTGCACATCTTAGAATGCAAGGTCTCATGCAGGTCCCTGTTTCACTGAATCTCTGGGCTCTCAAGAGACAGCCCTATAACATGGAGACCAGCAGCATCAACTTGCAAACTGGCAAGCCTTTCTGCTACAATGCATCTACTGATGCATTTTCTTTTTTTTCTTTTCTGTTTAATCTTCAACCTTTGATCACACTATCCAAGACTATTTTAACGAACATCTTCTCCTTATATGTTACTTGTAATAATTTATTTAAACCAGATCTAAAATGCTGTTACTCCTGATTGATTTATTTTTTATTTGGTGAAGAAATCGATGCAGCCTTTAACGTTACTAGTAACATTTGTTCTGAGTTTCCAATGGCAAAGTTTGTCATTTAGAATGAGATATTTCTTTGTAATATTTATCTGTCAAAAAATATCAAAGAGCTTTCAAGTTGTAAACAGATCTGACCTTGAGTGTCTCTAGAAGTCCACATATGCAACTCCAGCAGAGTCTCTTAAGAGAGGTGGTGAAATCTCCACCCTTGAAAATTTTCAGAATTCAGCTGATAAAAGCCTGAATCACCTGATCTAACTTTGAAGTTAGCTCTGCTTTGAGCAGAAAGTTGGACTAGTGACCTCCAGAGGTCTCTTCCAACCTACATTTTTTCCTGTGATTCTACAATTCCTACTTTTCTTTAGCCTCTCAGATCACTGCATGTTTGTTTCTACCCCCTTTGAACAGTGAGTGTCCTTTAGTAACTCTGTTCAAGTCACAACTGTTTTTCCATACTTGTTCTGTTTACCCTATATAGCTATTTTAATTTCCTACATTAATCAGTCTAGTTCCTTCTATTTTGCCATCCAGTTTCTTTGCAATAAGAATCTTAAATTGATTTATCTTAACTCATTCGATTTCTCCATCAGATTAAGTCTTTCATTAAAAAGTATTGTCCAGATAACTGCTTTCGTCCATGTTAGCACTTTGTTTCTTTCACATCTATTTTTCTATATGCTGATATTCTTCTAACTGTCACTACATGCTTCATTTTCTTTTCTGTAGGTTTTAAAGAAAGTCCTGAAAATCTTCTCCTCCAGAGGAGCTGAATGGAAACAATCATTCTGCCAACTTGCCTTGGACTCCAGT
Organism: Fulmarus glacialis; assembly: GCF_000690835.1. Lineage (NCBI taxonomy): Eukaryota > Metazoa > Chordata > Aves > Procellariiformes > Procellariidae > Fulmarus > Fulmarus glacialis. Next base: position 146,979 of record NW_009227569.1, on the reverse strand, counting down.
GGAGTCCATCTACCAGCAGTCCTTTCTCCATGAATGTCTCCCACTGGTCAGACACCTTAAAACTTCAGAATACAAAGTCTAGAGCCCCATGCTAATCTTCATGGTATTTTTGTGCCTTCTCTAGGGACCAGGAAAACACCCCTTAAGACCACAGTTTATCATAGATAACCTTGATCCATTCCAGCAAATCCAGCAGTCATTTCTCTCAGCATGAAGAACAATTACAGGTTTCTACATTGTCTTATCTTTGTTCCCATCAGACAGTTCATCTGATCTCTGAGACTGGGGACATACCTTCTGATTTCTCCCTGACAAGGAGTTCATGATCCTACAGGTTTAATTTCTTATGCTGTCAAAATAAATCAGTATTCCTTTCTATCTGTAGATTATACTTCCTTCTCCATTATGTCTCTTCAGTATATTCCTGTGCTTTCTATTAGTCTGCTGCCTCAGCTCTACTTGTCCATCTCTCACACACTGGTTTTTTTTTTGCCTTGGCCTCTCTGTTTCTGGATACCAATAGCCTGTCCTTTTCATTTGTCTGTAAAACACCTTTTCAAACATCTGTGGACTTTGAAGGATCTCCTTAACCCTGTCACATTTCAAAATACAGGATTGTTACCATATCCATCCTCCGTTCTCATGCCTTCTATTCCATCACTCTGCTGCTATTTCCACTCATAAATCACTCTATCAGTAACTCACTCAGGGCTCATGAACATTCTGTGCTTCTGCATCCACATCACCTTTCTTCTTCCTTCATGTTGGGACTCAGATTTCGTACTCAGTATCCACACACACACATCCTTACTTCCTAGGCATCCTGCACTTTTCCTGGAATATATATTGAAAAACAGAGCTCACTCGCTCCAGTTTCTCTCCACAAACCTCTTTGTCTACTCCTGAGTGTCCTTCCCTTATTCTTCACTCCTTTGTTTGCCAATCATTTCTTCTGATACCAGTATAAATGCATGTTGTTCATTTGCTCATTTTCTGTTTTACCATTAAATTGAAAATATTTAGCAAAATCTCTTTTGAGAGGATACAGAGGAAAGAAAAAAAAAAAACACAAACCCAAACAACTTAAATTACACTGTCAAGTTTATTTAACAGGTTTTAGCTAAATGCTTTGAAATACCTTTAATTATCACTAGACTTTCTTATTTAGAGAGGCAATCGATTCCAGAGCTGTAATATGGTAAAAACAATGTGTTTGTAATAAAATGGGAGGTAATGATGTATCTTTTGTAATTGACAGACATGGAATGAGAAGAAAATATTCCTCGAGAGAGGGAAGTGAGTGGGAAATTTTTTAAACATGCACATAGACAGATACACAATCCAAGTAATGCCGTCAGGGTATTAAGAGAGTTTCAATTCCTGAATGCACGCTGATACACAGGGTATTAAGAGCAAGCATACAATCGATCCTCTGTGCCTGGCAACTGCTTTTTTTGATATATCTCACATTTTCAATGCAAATTGTACAACGAGCAATGATATAACGTAACACTGTACTCCCTGGTTCTGTTTGCCTTTTTACTGCTGGGACTTTGTTCTGTTTCCTTTGAACTCAGTCTTTATCCACATCATGTAGGGGGACAGACATATTCCTGGAACCTGATGCCACAGCCATGACAAAGGTGGACAGCATGGCTGAAATGAAGTTGCTATTACAATATCATCAGAGCTGAAGAAAACATTCACCAGATACATCCAGACACCAGTATTCATAGCTTAGGAGGATGCATTGCAACATACAATTTGGGGGTTGTGGGAATACTATAAGAAAGTTCGAAGTAACTTGATGTGTTCTAACTGACACACCAACAAACCGATTTCTGGAATATCCCACTAGCACAACTGATTTCTGGAATATCCCACTACAATACTCTTTGTCTTATTAGACTGTAGATTAATACAGTTTTATTAGACTGGAGGCCACTTTGGCAAGGACAATCACCAAGCCTGAACTGTTAGGACAGTCTGAAATGAAAGCTCTTGGGCTGTCTTCTGAACTAAGAATTTTACGTTTTGCTGCCTGAACCTGGATCTTTGAGCTGTTCTACTCTACCAAGAGTTGTTCTTATTGAGATATTTAATGAATTAAATGTGATGATGACTAAATGCCATTAGTAGTCCATCTATTATTTAGTTACTAAATTCCCATGTAGAGAGGTACAAGGGGCAGTATGGGGTTTGTCAAGTAAGAGGAGTTGGATCAGTTTTCATCTTCAGTCACAGAAACACAGAATGGGTGAGGTGGGGAGGCATCTCTTTGGAAATCCATGCTGACTCTCCCAATAGCCTACTTGTAATTAGTGTGTTTGAAAATGGTTTCCCCTGATTATTTTCTTCCATCACCTTTCCAGAGACCAAAGTGAGGCTGACCAGCCTGTAGTTCCCTGGATCTTCCTTCCTGAAGATAAGAGTTGAATGAATAGTGAATTAGGAATGTTCTTCCTTATTTTTATTTCAAGAACCAAAAGCATTTCTAAGCTTTCCATGGTTGTCTTGTCTATTTGTGCATTTGTTTAAGTGCACAAATACTGCTACCAAAAAAAAAAAAAGAAAAAAAAAAAACCAAATCTCCAATATTATTAATTTCTATTTCTTTAACCAAAAAATACATAGTGGTATAGTTCACCAAGTACAAAACAAAGTTTAAACCAATTTAAATGCATTGATTTGTATTCCTGATGTAACTGGACCAGAGTCTCCTAAGTGAGAGAAATTTCATGGCCATTCTGGTAGCAGTATGTATTGATTCTTTTCCTGTCCCTGCCCCACAAAACACCTCCAAACACTTTAGTATTTGCAGTTGTCATGGCATGCCCTGACTCCTTCCATTAGTAGATAAATCAAACTTTACTTATGTCCAGCCACAGTTGTGTTGCAAGAGGTGGCCACAAACTGTGAACCACAGTTCCAGCTTTTGGGATAGTTACAATTTGGGATTAGATTTTACATTGCAAGTTGAACTCTAGTTCCAGGAGTTTTGCTTTTGCTTAAACAGTGACAGGATTTATGCTCTGCAGTGAAGTCAAAACAATCCTTTGCCAAGAAATTGAGTTGTTTATGAGCAGTTATATTGCATTGGCAGCACCACACAAACTAGGGTGGCCACTTGAGGTAGCCTGATATGATTTCTTGAGAAGATAGGTGGCATCATTGTTTTAACTTTGCCGTTGTGGGCAAATTCCAGATTGGGTGATAAATGTTGTGTGCATTCAACCCTTTAAAATAGCAAAAAGATTGTACTCCTGTTCCTACCCAGTGCTGCCCTTGTAACATTTTCATGGCCAGTTGAGTAATCTCTGTCTCCTCCTGCACCAGAGAACCAGATATACTTTGATCTTCAATGAAGTACCTCCAGAGTAAAGATCAGCCTCTTTACTCTTTAAATACATAGCTTTAACATAAATAGTATTTATAATCCACACCTTGCAGATATGAATATTATGTGTTTATAGATGGCTTCAGGACACCTGTAGCAGACACCTTTGATGGTTATAGACAGCCTGTTGAATTCTATGATTCTATAACAAAAAAAACTTACAAAAATATTAAGCCTTTAGAAACATTTTCAAATATATATTTTGCTATATAAGGTGTTCATTTAAAAGACTGTGCTAATGTTGATTAATGATACACTAAGCACCATAAGAAATTCACAGCAAATCGTGAGTTGTATTTTGGTTATACTGGAATTTCCCTCAGGAAATATAACAGAAATCCCCTGGCTGCTGTTTAGGGAAACTAGGACAAATATGAGATAGAGGTGGCCAAGCCGTGGCTATCAAGCCAAATACAAAAGCCAAATGCTTGAATTGCACGGGTCTTAAGCCGGCTACAGGGCTGTGCTGGCATGAGAAATGCTGGCTAATTTAAATCCCTGTTGGCAGGGTGAAATAAAGCAGCAAGTGCTACTGAAGCTGGCATTGCTGGGATCCCCAAGATTAAGCTGCACATCCAACCTCTGCAACCTCTTGGAGCAATGGGACAGCAATGGAGCCACTACTCCAAGACTCTCCAGTTCTTGGCTCTCCAAGTGTTTGGTGCTTCTTGGCCAGACAAAGATTTTTTTACGGAGCTCACAGTTACAGGACATTGGTTCATCTGTGTATGGCTAGGCATATTATAAAGCAGGAGTCTGCTTGCTCTTACCTCTACAAGGCGGTCAATGAGCAATGTCACCCAGCACATATACTCCACTGTACTCTGTGCTGTGACCTCTCTGAGGCATCGTTCCCTTTTCTGGCAATAAGCTGTGACCCTTGTGTGGATGGCACGTAGTGAGTGCTGGCGGCACAGACTGAACAAGCCAATCCATCTGCATTTACATGTTGACTTTTCTTATTTAATAGCCTACTCTGATGAGCTGCATAAGGTCGTGTTTGAGAAAGCCTAGAAACTGATGCGTGCCTGCCAACCAAATTCCAGCTGGCAAGAGACCTGAGCAATTCCACAAACTAAATGAGATGAGTTTAGAATACATTTCCTGCAGCTGTGCCTCCGAAAGGAGAAATATCTGTTTCATTACTCAGGAGTGCTGCATGCCATTCCAAGGGGTGTAGGATGGTATGTATGTCTGGTTGGAATTGTATGGGGCAGTGAAAGGATTTTTATGCACCCGTGTAGCCACATACACTCATACAGGCAACCTGGCTGCAGCAAATTAAAGCCAGATAAGCAAGCTGTTTCCTAACAGTAACTTATTGTCCTGGTTGATCTCTCAGGCTTTTTACCAACATATGCTGTCAATTTCTGAAGCCCCCAAAGCATAAGATCTATGAGATCTGGGCTAATGGGCTCATTCACATTCCTTTCCTTCTCTCAGATTTGTGCTGCTCAAAGATGACGCCAAGTGCTGGTAGACCAGGAGTTGAATTTAAAGTGGAGCCTAGCAACTTGGTGTAAATGCCTCTATCGACATTTGCAATCTCTTCATGCCCCTCAGTTTTCCATCATGCCTCCAAAAGCTGTTTAATGAAATGCAGCAGCTTTTTTTCCTGTGTCTGACATGCTCTATATTTTGAACTGTCAAAGAACTATGATACTGTCCCAGCTAAAACCCTCAATCAGAAGTGGGAACTAGAACAGCGTCAAATTAATGGCTGTGACAAGCACATCACTGGAGCAAGATGAAGGTCAATTTATTGGCCCTAGCTTTCTATTGTTTCTTTTGCCTCAGGAAAATGACATTGCAGCCAAAGCAGGGAAGGCCTTCCCATATCCCAGCTTTCCTTCCACCGTCTTACAAAACTTACTAGCTCTCTTTCCATGTTTTGGAAGTATTCACAGTCAGTAATGAAAAGGAACATGTACTAGGCCTCATCACCACAAAGCTCCTTTCCTTTCTCATCCCTTCTCTGTAAAGATCCCAACACTCATAATAAAAAGGAATTAATGTCATAAGCCTCATAAAACAGGTTATTCTGTATAAGCTCCACTTTTGGGACACTTGCAAACATCTAAAATACAAGCTTCTAAGTTCCAGGTCATCAATAAAGGCCAAATATAAAATGGTCCACCTCTTTCAGTCCTTACATATAGAATATCTTTTTGGAAAACTCTTCAAACATAAGTTACAGGAGACACTGGAGGACATTCCTACGGAAAACAGGCAGGGTGATGGAAGGGTTCCTTCTGGTCTTTAAAATTTGTATATCTGCAAGAATCATTAATCACCACAACAGATCACTGTCAGTAGCCTCAAAATGGACCTTTCTCCCATGCTTTCTGTGAATTCACTGTGCCTCATGGGCTTTATGATCCAGGGTTACTAAATGAGTTGTTTGTTTGGATAAACCAATACTTTGGGAATCTCTTCCTAGCTTCCCTAACAGGTGATTTTCTGAATGCCTTTTATGCCCCTTTACCCCAGCTGAATAACACAGTCTGTATAGAACATTTTGTTGCAATACTTTTCCTTTACTGAACACAAAAGAATAGCCTATATAACCACAACAGGGTTCATATGATAATATAAGCAAGAACAATAGGGACCATCATTGTTTTGAATTGCATGAAATCTAAAACACTCAGTTTTGAACTGTGTGAAAATATAACTGGACTTTGTTGTGCATGAGAGCCATTTCTGCCATGAATTAAGAAAAATATGTACTTAAACTTCAATAAACATGACAAAGTTCCCACTATAGAAGTTTCCTCTTAGGAGATGCCTTGTAATACTAGGTCATCCGTCCTACCATGAAGTTCAAAACCCATTCTTATAATTTTATGAGTCCATCTTTGCTTATGAAAACATCTTCACTTATGAAAACTGCTGCTGCAGAAAGCCCTGAAAGGTTGTTGAAAAATTCACATGCTGAGCTGAAACCACAGAACTTCGTTTCCTCTGTTTTGTGGGAAGCCACCCCTTACAATGGCCTTTCATACTGTCATACAGGCCAGAACCCTTTCCATCACAACCAGATGACAATACACTTAGAGTTTTTTTAGTTTGTTTGAGTGCAACACTGAATATTTAAGGAAATATCAGTCATACCCGCAGCTTGCAGAAAGGAACAACAAAGATGTGTTTATTATTTGTATTACAGCAGGGCACAACCGTGATATTGTAACTCTGTTATTGTAGATGCTGACAGAGAAGGCTTGAATAGAGAGAATTGTTAGTGACCTAAACAGGAAGCACTGGAGGTGCTAAACTAAATAGAAGAGACAGGAAAATGGTGAAAGGGAAACTAAAGAAAAGCTTTAAAAGGTGCAAGACATGCGAAACATAATCAGGACTCAAAGTTTTGTAGGGTGCAGAACTCTCCCTGAAAACTGTGCTGCGTGTTTATTACACAGGTGGGCTGTATTAATGTCTGTAATGTCTGTAATGACAGTCTTAATGTCGTATTAATGTCTGTGATGGGTCAGAATCATGTCCACTAGGTACAGGGGTGACAGAACTATTAAATTAAAAAATATGTTCTGAGTGAAGAATGAACTTCAGTAAAGAATACAGCTCAGGAAACTCTGTTTTGCTTTACAGTATTGCATGAGCAGAAAAGCAAGTTAAATTTATTGCGTATCTATTCTGTGGGTAATGACTCATCCTTTTCTGGAGGAATGCAAGCATTGCAATGCACTCAAACATTACACTAAAAATATCCCATTACCATCCACAGTCTGTCATACAGAAATATTTCTTGAGAGGTTTTCAAAACAAGGACTTACATATTCCAGTTCTGTTCATCAAATAAGTAGGTCCTGACTACGTTCAAAACCAAACAGCTGCATTGAGGTCTTTAGGATTAATCCTTAAAACCTTAGGTGACCAAAATTCCTGCTAATTTGATTTTAATTCTGTTATGTGCAACACACTTAACCTGATGCTTCCACCTAACTGTAGAATAACAGCATGGGGATGGAGCACATTAATTTAGATATACAGCTGTATAAGGAAAACATCAGAGCTTCCTGTATCGGTAAACGCCTGCACTGTAGGATTTGTAACCAAAAGCTTTTTGATAAGGTGATGTGCTTTGTGTGTTTGTGTGTGCCAATCTGACCGTCTTTCCCCAGTAACTCTGGAATGAAGCAGTCAGTGTCTACTGGTTTTGAAGAAATGTTGTTGTCTCAACGATATGAAGTTCCTCCTAGATTTGTGAAAAGAACAGAAGGTGAGAAAGAGAGGCTTCAACCACCAGCTCACCCCTTACTAAAAATGATTAAGTCCACCAAGGTGGCCATTTGTGAGACGCAAATCGGTACGAAGCCAGACCCTCTTAATTCTGCTGCTCATGGCATTCTTTTAAACTTTGTCAGATACAGGTTTTATAAAGACTTGTCCCTTGACAACCTTTTCTGTCTGTGTTTTGTCAAAGAAAAGCCCAATTAATCAAAATGAAAATATTTTGTCAAAACCTATATAGTCCAACTGTCTGAATGTTAGCTGACCCATGGCATTTTCTCTTAGCCATCTTGGTGTGCTTTTTTCGAGAAAGCCTGGATAGTCAAAATCCAGGTCTGCTCTGTTATGGGGATTGTTTTGGATCTGAGCAGTTAAGGTCCTCTGAGGTCCTTCCTCTGAGCTAAGATCAGTGAGGAAAAAGAAACCTAAAAGCCTTGGGAATCAGACGGCTTAGATGTTTTGGGCCTGTCTTTAGAGAAAAATTCTGATTTGAAAGTTTGATAACAAGATGTCTTGATTATGCTTATTTAAAAGAAAGATCTTTTATGGATATTTCTGAGGATCAGAATTTTTTGTTTTACATTCCAACGTTATTTTTCGCTTCAAAATATTGGGCTTCCTTGCTGTACAGGGGTTATGGTTAACCAGATCCTTTCAGGGAAGTAAAAACCATTATTGTTTGATTACTTCTGGGAGAAGTTTGAGTGTGTCCTCAATCCAGACTCTATTTGCACAAAAGCATTCATTTCTGCTCATGGGGTTTTGCAAACAGGAAGTACAGGGTCTGTTTATGGTTTTGTTGTGTATTTTAAAATCATTATTGCCACTATAGAAGAGGACAAAGACCTGATAAGGACCTCTTTATGTTACCATATTTGGTCAAATGATGGTTCTATGTATACTACATGTGAACATTAGAAACTTATTTTTAGATGACCAGTGAGACCTATGTAGTTTAAAAATAACCAGGCATAGGGACTATACTGTCTTTTTAAAGGACGAAGCACAGCTGTTGCATGAGCAAACACAAACCAGCTTCTCCCTCAGAAAAACTGAATTCTATAAATATGTCATCAAGGTCATAAAAACAAACCTACGGGATAAGAAAAATTATTCTGATTTAAGTACGAATGGCGGCAAACTCACTGCCTACTCTGTATTCAGATTGGTACCAACAGGAAAAGAAAGGCATTTGACAGCAATCTTAGCTAGCTGCAGTTCTGCTTGGCAGAATGAGAGTGGGAAAGCAGAGGTAAAGAAAGGCACTGTGGCAAGGACAGGTCCAGAATCCGGTCAGCCACTTGTAGGAGAGTTGTTCAGTACTGGAAGATTTAGGAGCAAAAGACCTGTTTGGTTTTGCTCCTCTGATGAATGGACAGCCAGCAACGTGAATCAAAATGTTGCGTTCTATGAAAAGGTTTTCATTTTAGCAATTGTAGTTATATTAGTTAAGGAAGAATCTATGTTTAGAAAGGCAGTGGCCTCGTGAACCAGAATCTTTGATTGCATCTAGGGTGGTAAGATACATGAATGACCTACCTTTTATAGGACAAGATACATGTGTGTTGGTATTCATGTAGTAAGGTACCTTACAACCAGCCAGCTTGTTACGACTGCAGTGTTTTTGACTAACAAAACAAAAGTCACTTTGATGGGCAAAACTGGTGTTTCAAGAGACAACCTCTTTGACTTTTAAATTATTTGTAATTACAATTTTATGCTATGGTGATGTAAATCACATGAGGTCATGCTGACTAATGGAACATGGCACCTGAGTCATGGAGTCATGAAATAATGAACAAGAAATTACATGGGTTGTAATTAGCTCTTTTAGGGTATGAAAAGGGCTAAAATATTGGCTTTTTAGAGCCATTCCACAAGAGGTCATCTTCATCGCTGTGATTTCTGAAATGCCAGGTTGGGAATAAGACAAATTGTTTCTTGTTAGAACCGACTTTTTGAATTTCAGCCCTAAGGTTTTTGGGGGGAGCAGAAAAGAACACAACTCTGTAGTAATTTAATATGAGGCTTTTTAGAGGAACGAAAGAAATCTCACTGAAACAAACATAGTCATCAGAAACTTAGCTAAGCTACTACAAGTAAGTCGTGATAGGATTTTTAATAGAATTGAGAGAAACAGGACTGTTTTTCTGACATAAAATTATCACTCTCAGAGCTAATTGCCCTGATACACCTACATCCAACCAAAAGAACTCCACCCCAAATCAAACTATAAACAGCCAGCAGAATTTTTATGCCCAAAAGAAAGGACTTATTTTCTCTGAAGCATTGGCTGCTGCAGTGCTGGCTTGTAACTTAAAATCCAGAGATGTCACAGCATGCATTTCTACCCACATCTTTTCTTGTCTTAAAACCACAAGTACTGTTTTTTAGATTGTGAGGAGGAATTAGGTGCTCTTTTAAAAATATAAGTAAATAATTTTTCACTTCCAAACTGCAGATTCTCACGTAGCCCATGAAGCTGGCAGTGACCAAAACAGTTACTTCTGACTGATGACCACTCACTGCCAACCTTATTGTGCTTCTTGACTACGAAAATTATTTGTGAGGCCTACAGACAGTTTTAGTGAGAGAATCTAGCCAAGCCCAACTGGGGAAAGAAAACCACAGGCTTGAATTCTTTGGATTATGGCTCAGGCAGAGGAGAAAATCTTATTTGTATTTGCCTGCATAAGAGAGAGAGAGTATTGCTTTTCACGTCTAACAGGCTGATATTTTTCATAGACTCTTTAATTCAGTGTGGGTATGAAATAGTTTTCAATACTAAGTGATTCTTTTGGTGTTACCAGAGTGCCTTAGTGTCCTTTATCTCTATCTTGGGAATAATATGTTTTTAATAAATAGCCTTTCCTAGAAGCAAGATGGGTAGTAGCATTTGTAATGCCAAGCAAATAGCAGTTTTAATTAAGAGCCCAATCCCCCCATGCCTTTATTTGACAGTCCACAGTACTGGTTTCACTTGCAGTTGTCATGATCATTATTAATCTGCAAAATGAGCACTCATAAGATAAATGAGAGGAAAATACTCATAGGGTACCTGTAATTAGCACACGACTTACTATGAATTGTGATGATCTCCTTGATAATTAATCAGGCTTACAGTTGATGTTTGGAGGCAATCCAGATAGAAGATATTTCAACAAATAAGACCAAATTCCTCTGGGGGCAGAGGAAGACACACTGAGAAATGGGGAGGCAAAAATCATAGGTCTAAAAGAAATGTTGTTTGATAGTTTCACCTAAGGCTCTAGCCTCAGCTGATAAAAGCTGGAATTGTTTTATCTCAGGTTTCTGCAGAGAGGACAGTAATGTGCATTTTGGTGCATGAAGCGTCCAAAGGACGTGCAACTGAGCAGTTCTCCTGGTCTATTAATCTACCTTCGGAAGAAAATGGTTGCAATACGCTATGCAGAGATAGGGTGCACTTGCCATGTGCAGGAATGATAGTGCCATGCAATAATAAGGACTTGGGTCTTGCTTCCATGGCCCAGAGTATGTATGCATATAGTCATGCTACAGAAAGGGATCTCAAGGAGCCAGGACACTGAGGGGCCTGGTATCACTTGTCTGTACACAGGCAAAAGAGAGTGTTGAGGGCCACACTCATTATTAACACACCTCCCTGCACCTTAGTCCAGGCTGTTGTGAAAGCTCTGAATTTCTCCCAAGAAGAGAGAAACCCTCCTTGTTTGTTTTGTTTATCCTCCTTTTTTTGCTCTGTCTCCTTTAAAATGTAGCTGAAGAAGTGTTCAGAGTAGTTTTCAGTAGCAGGCTGGAGCCCTCGGCCAGGAAACAAGGGCTGAGATTGATGTGGGTGCAGACCCACAAGTGCCCTGCAGCCAGAGTGCTCTTGGTGGGATGCACGTCTCTGGTGCTCTGCCACTGCAAAGAGAAACCTTCAGTCTCCTCCAGCCTCATGCAACTTTTTGTCTGGGCAACAGAAAAGTGCAAGCTGGTCTGAAAGGTATTTCAGCTCAAATTTAATTTTCTAGTATTCAACACATATTGTGCCTTCACACTGGCATCCACAGTGGAGGGAATTAGGCCATACATGGGTTCATGTTGGTGTATTCATTTATTTGGCCTCTGCATGTTTCCAGTTAACACCAGGTGTGTCTTCAGTCCGGATGCTAATGTGGAATACAAGACCCAGGCTATTTAGGAACAGCTAAGTGATCACAGACTGTGCCTTTGCTGGGATTAAGAGTAACTGGAATTGACTTTAATTTATTTGCTTTATTTTCTCTCCTACCACACTCTTAAGCACCTGCCTCATAAAATCTCCGCAAAAATGATTAAACACACAGAGGCCCTCAAAGCTGTGAGAAGGCTACAAAATGACAAAGTTGACAGTGACAGTAACTGCGCGTGTGTCATCAAGCAATCCTCCATCCAGGGTACACAGATATGGATGAGGAGGCCTACCATCTGCCACTAACAAATACCCAAACATTATCTAACAGTGCAGCAAAGCTCTCAGCATCACATCAGCGATTCCCATTCCATTTATTCTGCACAATACATTTTTAATGTGTAGGTTGCAATGCAATGCTGAGCCAGTAGAAGCCAGCGAACCTTTGCCCTGTCTCTCAAAAAATAGATTAACATTTCTCTGTATTATGGTTTATTTGCTGTAATTGCTTTGTACACACATGGCCAACAGTGAAGTGCTTGTCTCAAGCTCCCCTATAGAAAAGACGACTTCTGATGACCTGTTTCTCCCACTTTGCAGAGTCATTACAACAAAATGTCCTTTTCTTCAGTATTTCACTGGTAAATTTGCAATCTGTCTTAGTTTGTTATCATACCAGTGTGCTAAAGACGCACTATAATTTGCGTTCAACCTGCATGAAAAAATGAATGTGAGAGATTACGCGTTGTTGCATTCATGAAGCTTTTACACCTGGAGAGAGAACAATGCTGAAATTTGACTAAAATTGTATTTCCTGCCATTGCCACATCAAACTGTTAAGCACTTGAGACAAGTCCAGAGCACGTTAACCTGCCAAAGCTTGGCACAGCTTCGCTTAGCTGTTGCTGCTGAAATAATGTTAATGCTTAGTCTACACTGCACATAGTTTAAGTCACTGTGGCAGGACACCTCTGCCTGCTTGAGGAGATTTTCATTTTACCACTATGGTAAGGAAGTGGGGAGGTCCTTTTGACTTGGCTCCAGACTTGAGGTCATGAGGTTTCTGGCTGCTGCAAAAGCGCCTGATGGAGCTGTTGGACAGCCAATAAATGAATTCAATAAAGCATAAGTGAGCTTACCAAAGAAATTATTACGCTGCCTCTTGTCAGAGCTGTTCATGTGCTTAATGTACTTGTAGTGGAGTGATTTCTGTTCAGTACTGCTGGGGACAAACAGCCTTTCAGGGCAGTGGAGGCTTGGCAGTCAGCACATTCTGTAAATTATTATGCTCCAGTCCTGAGAGGATGACAGCGGTCCACACAAAGCAGCCAGGGACAGCCAGGAGGAGGGAGCCCTGATGGTCTGGTCTTCCAGAAGTGCAGGTCCAGGTCCCTGCTCTTCCACATAATGCCTCTTGCTCCTTGCTTGGGAAAGCCATGCAGCTCTCTGCGCTTCAGGCAGTTACATTCCCAGAGGACAGCAGCTGTAGGAGTCTGGGGCATGCTGAGACCATGGTAGTGAGGCCTGACTGCCCTTACATCTGTGATCCTCCTCCTTGGCAAATGTTGCCTCTGCTCTGCAATGGGCTCACCAAATGGCCGAGGCTGGCAGGTACCTGCTTAGAGCAGGGTCAGCCACAACACGTTGCTCAGGACACTGTCCAGTCAGACCTTGAATATCTCCAAAGACAGGGACTCCACAATTTCTCCAGGAGACCTCCATGAGTATTAAAGAGGAACCCTG
>NW_009227569.1:64981-133407 GCF_000690835.1 Fulmarus glacialis | reverse complement strand
AGGAATGCCTGAAATGAACCATGAGACAGGCTTGGGCTGCTGCCTCCCGGGTTTTGCTTCTTCTTTTGGGCTCGTACCATCAGGCTGGTACCTTGATCCTCAATAGGAGTAGTATATTTTCATGTTTTCTTTAAGGTTATACCCACTGTTTTGCTCCCCCAAGGAAAACAGTGAGAACTGTTGGGTTTAGTGCAGATTACAGAAAGATGAAAGTTAGATTTGATAAATGGCTTTTTAGAAATGAGTTAAAAATTCTTTTCTTTAAAAGTCATTACTAATAATCCAGCTGTGGTTGCAACTGGACATTTCCGTATTTTGCCTTTTTCCTTTCCTTGTCACTATCCCCAACTAGCAAAAAAGAGCAGAATGCATGGCTGAAAGAGAATTACTGTTTTCTTTGCACAATTTGTAATTTCAAAAATTTTAACTGGCTTTGAAAAGCCAGACTTACGGTGCAATTTAGTGGTTCTGATGTTTGAAAAAGTACGAAGTCTTTGCAAGTGTACAGACCAAGAGGACTAGGAAACATGAAGAGGGAGAAGGGAGGGAATAGAAAAATCACAGGAAAAGCAATTTACTCAATTTCCTGGTCATCTAAAACAATTTTCTTTGTAATATTTTGAACAAGCGGAGCAATTCTTCCATTGAAAGATGAAAAATTATGTCCACAGCACCTGCCTCCCTGTAAAATCCCCAAGACAAACTCATGCACACATTTTCATTGAACACCAGCATTAGCCAATGGTGTTTTCCGGCCGCACACCATCTGTGGGAAAAGGTTGGGAAACTCATTTTAGTTCCTGGGACTAAAATGGAGGCAAACAAGGTGTTTGAATCCCACACCACCAAGGAATATTTAATGTCCATCGCCAAGAGGTGATTATGCAACAAGCCAGGTAGATAGTGTCAACTGAATCACTGCCAAAGTCATGACGAAATAAGTAAAGGTAAAAGGTTACAAAGACAGGACAAGACTTGCTATCTCATTTCTTCTTGAATGCGAGGGAGCAGGCAATAAAGTTAATTAACTGTCCCTGAGATGGATGGGCTCTCTGGTGTGGTCTCCCGATTGTCAGGGAAGTCACCCTGCTCAACATTTATTCAAGTAATTGCAATTAACAAACAAGTGATCCTTCTCACCAATTGATTAGGCTTCTTTAGTGTCAGGGAAGTGATGGCTACCTGACTTCCCCCAGTTTTTTTCCCATGCTTTGCTGATAGTTGCCTTATTATCAACAGTCACTGAGTTATGCTCCCTTCTGTCCAGTCTGCCACTGAGCCTTCTTGGGCTCTGTCACATGCCTGGCGGCAATTAGCTGCTAGCACGTTGTTGTCCAAAGTCGGTAAACAAGGAGCTAGCAAAAGTGGTATTAGTGATTAGTGCTATTATCTTGCCTTGCCTCACAGGCCCCGGAGAGCTGCCTGGATCACTTCGGTTGATGTCCCTGGTCACAGGAAGATGAGCCAGAGCTGGATAGTTCAGAAGAGTGTGCTGAACATTCACATTCACACAAAAAAACCCAAACACTGGCTCTGCTGCAAAGCTCTGGACTCAACAGGAGACTGATTCCCTGAACATTGTTTCAAGCTCACAAGGAAATCATATTTGAAAGCTATTTAGGTTTCTAAAGATGCAAAATTTAACCTTCCCCAAAGCACTGAAGTGGGGAGGTTCCCACATAACGAATGACCCACGGGAACTCAGGGCAACGACCAAGCGCTCTGCTGTTCCAGGGAACATGGGGAATGCTGTGAACCCCATATACGGACCAAGGATGCTTTCCATTAGCCACCTCTAGAAAGAGCGGAGAGGATTCACAGTGGAAGAAAGCCCCAAAAATACATTGCTGTCCCGAGGAGTCTAACTGCCCCACAGGCAGTGCCACGCCAGGGCTCCAACTCCCATGAATTGGTGCTGTTCCACAGACTTGGGTTGCACCTTTTCACACCAGTGGAGTAATGGGCACAGTAATAGCTTGTATTCTGTTTTCCATTGAGTGCACTTTTGTCCATTAAAGTTGATAATGGATTATGGATTGAGCTCAAAATTCCTTCTCAGCATTAATAACTCCCTTAATTACAAGCTGATAATCCAGAAAACATCAGGTATTGTACTGAACAAGCTGTCCTTTTGTGCCTTCTGGGGGTAACTGAGGAGGCTATGTTCTCATACATTTCTCTTTATGACTGTAAGCAGACAGGTAAAGCCAGTTTTGATAAAGGGCTTTATTGTATACCCCAAAGCAATTCATCTTAGCAACTGTAAATGCCAGGACACTGTATAAATCACTTTATGGTACCAGTTGCTTTATACTTAAAAGGGCACTCATGTCAGATACTGTCTTTGTTTGGGTCTAGCACTGCAGAAAACGCTTCTCCCCCGGTGATATGTGAATGGACCAGGTCAATGGCAATGCCCACACGCAGCGGAGTGATGTTAATTCACTGTAACACACTCAGGACATAAGTCTGTGCAATGAAAGGTGTTGCCTTGGGGAAAGCTCTTGTATGAACAGAAGCTTTGTGGTCCACCAGTCAAAGCAGGGAGTGGAAGTTTGGGCAGATGGTGAATGGAAGGTATTTCTCCATACCCTCCTCTCTGGCGTCTGTCACTGGGGTCATGCCCAGCTCACGAGAATTCTCTGGGAGCTCAACTCCTCATATAGCAAACTAGAAACAGTGTGCTACAAATTCACTCTATTATTGGTAATAATGATTGTTACCAGTTACCATAAGATTAAGGCAATATTATATTAATGATAAGGTAATAAAATAGGGAACGCATTTTGGAAAGATCATTCCTCTGGCACTCAACCTGTATTCATTCTCAGCTGCCTATCTGCAGATGCTCTAAAATCTTCTGTGAAACCTATTCTCTGAATTTTGGTAAGTTAGGCAGATTTCCTCCGTACTAAAATGTCCACTTGTTAGTGATCTTCCAAGAAAAATTTAAATTCTGAGTCAGAAATTAAATCAGAGAAAAATATTTTTCTCATTTGTTACACATGATCATCACATTCACCAGCTTTATATTGTTGTCACACACAAAATCATCATGTCTCATCTGTCTGTATTTACTCATTTATCACTAACATCATAAGTATGATTTTTTTAATCCATAATTTCAGGAACCTACGCTCTCTGGCACAAGTTTCTCAAACTCTCGTGATGCCCCGCTCATGTATGGAGATCTCAATACAAGGACAGCAGGTAACTGCAAAACCAAACACCATCATGCCCTGTAAAAGCATGTGTACAATCCATTGCATACCTTATACTTCATTTCTTAGCATAGAAATGAGCACCAGAAAATCCCTTTTCTTTCTAGTGAACATGAAGGTAGTTCACTTCAACAAAGCTCCGCAGTCTATTCTACGGCCTGTCAAATCCTTTTCATTACAACACTTTTCATTTAAGAAAAAAATGCGTTTGCTCGTTTCAAGTCCCAAAGCAGATCATCTTCACTGGATGTGGAAAGCAGTATGGACTAGGACAGGAATAAGGACTGGGTTCTGTCTTTCAGAACAAATGTTCTCTCTTTATTCCTGCCCCACTCCTTAGCCAGTCCATTCACCACTCTGCTATTGACTGGCTCAGCCCAGAGAGTCTCATTTACTGTAGCAAATGAGCCAATAAATCTAACATGTTATAATCCCAAAGCCAAGCAAAAAACATGGGGCTGAATATTCCACCAGAGTAAATCTGCATAGCCAGGGTAAATCCTCTATTCAGTTTTAATTAATATAAACTGAGGACACGACCAAATCAGTCTAGATTTTACCACCAAAGAAGTATTGTGAAATTTATAGGGATTTTATTCATACGTGTTGATAACTTGGAAAAACTGGTCATAATGCATATTGAAACTGGGACCTCTTTACAATTGACACCCACTTTTCTTCTCCCCATGAACATCAAATGGGAGCCTGTGTGTCTCCTGTTGTCATGTCTCCTGCTCTTGGAAACACATCTAAGAATCAATTCCAGAGCTGGCAGAACCTAGTGCTTCAGCCTTGACCAGAATTCTGTTAATTTGTGGGGCAGGGAAGAAGGAATATGTGTCTTGAGAATTAACTTTCTTGCCTTGGATGAGCAGGGAAATAAAATTTTCTGGATAAGGGCAGATATACCCACCGTACCTGTTCCCAATGTCCTCGTCCCAGGCATCTGGAAATAGTGTCCCGAGACATTCACTGCCCTCTGCCAGCCTCTCTGCCTGAGGGAGCACCAGCCATCGCAGCTGGACAAATGACTCCACAGACTCGTTCTGTCTACCTATAATCAAACACTTCAGCCAGGAGATTCTTGGACTGAATGTGAAAGAGACTTCCTCCTCTGGTTAAGGTTGCCGAATCATGATCCTGTCCTTCTTCCTGTGACTTGGATACTGAAAGTTCTTTACATTCTGGAGCTACATTGTCAGCACATCCAAATATGCTAGCATTTTCTCTACAAGACTTTGCTGTAGTTGCTTCTTGCCTTCGTGCCAGCTACTGTATGCAATCAGGCTGCATTGAGGATGAAAGGTATTTTTAAAAAGGGAGAACCTAAAAATCTATTGAAAGTCTCTACTAATCTCCTCCACACTTGTGTTACAGCTGTGCAATAATTTCCTGGACTCATTATTATGGAAGCATTTTGTGGCCATATTATGCAGTCCAGCAGTTACCAGTGTTGAGTCTTCATTCACTTGTAAATGATACATCATCTCACATTTTCACATGCCTAAGAAAGTGATTCTATTAATATGATTACACTTTTCATGTTTCCTAACTAAGGCTGCCTGTCACAGCATCTGCTCATCCCAGAAAAAAAGCACTGTTTTCCCCTCTTTTGCAGTGATGTAAACTGCTTTAACTACGTTGATTTTGTTCTAACTTCCAGTGGGGGGAGTTTTGTGGAGGAGGGAAGTGGATGAGATGAGAAAATGAGGACTGTAACAGCACCTGTACCTCATCAGAACAAGAGTCACTCCAGTCACCATCCTGCAGGTGTGGTTGGTAGCAGAAACCTAAGGAGGGAGCAGAAAGGACATCCGTAGGGACATCTTTCCCTTGCTAGATCATTTCAGCTTCCAGTGGAGACATGGAGATGTTCTGTTTTGGAAGATGCATTTGTTTGGTTGTGCGTGATAGCTGTAGTCAGACTGTTCTTTCACTGAGCCTGTTCAACTTCCTTTTAAGTCAGTCTCTCCACCATAGTGCTAAGGGCTTGCTTTTTCCATAAGTATTAACTCTCATTCAATAGCATTGAATTTCAGCTTCTTTTCCAGACCATTTAGAAATACGTTGACTAGCACAGATGCAGCAAGACTCCCCTGGTGGCCTCTCCATGAGAAAGCAGTCCATTTATTCCTTCATTTGGTTCTTATCTTTTGACAGTTAATTCAAGAGAGGACATTCACATTCATTCCACGACAGCTCAGTTACTGTAAAAGCCTTTGGAGACATGCCTCATCAAAATGTTTTGGTAACTGAAATACACTATATTAACTGGGCCACCGTTATATGTGTACTCATTGACTCCTCTGTGAGAGTTGATTTCCCTCACAAAAAGCTGTTTCAACTCTTTCTCATATACCTAATTTACCCATGTCTGTATAATCTGTTCTTTTTTATAACTTCATCCAATTTCCCTGCTACAAACTGTAAATACCTGTTTATAGCTTTCTAGGATAAAAGCAGTTCTGGATTATTTTTTCAGCAACTTAAAATACTTTCTTTTTAATTTATCTTGGTTTTTTTCCAAATTGTCTAAGAAAATAAGATAACAAAGTAAAAATAATAAGTTTGAAAACATCCTTAATATCAAAATATCCCATTGGATAATGGGAAGGAAGTGGCACATTCACCACAATCGATGAATGCACATGGGTAGGATTTGAAAATGAAATTTGTTGATATCTCTTGGTACAAGTAACAGTGAGAAATCCATCTCTCTGCCATTCAGTTTCATCAGTATTTACCCAGGTGAAAGTTAAATAGAGAAGAGAAATAGAAAAAGAAAGAGAAGGAAACATCTGCACTTTTTTTTTTTCTTAAGGGCTCCATTCCTAACGTATTTTCTCTCCCCATATAAGAAATTCCCACAGCTTTAGGGAATGGGGATGGCTACTAGAAACTGGGAAAACAAATAGGGTTGTAGAAATTGGAACAGTGTATTGTGATGTCCTTGAAATGTCTAATATTCCGGAAATTGGAAACTGCTTAGAAACCATCTTTAACAGGAAAGCGAACAGAAACTTGATTCTTTTTGCTTAACTCCATGCTCTGAGGAAGTGGGCAACCAGAGCAAGAACATCTCACGGGACTAGAGCAGAAGTCCCAAGCCACGCTAACATGGAAGTGTTGCACAATGCTACATGAAAGGTTCTCTCACATTGCGACGTCCGTTGTCCTGCACCTTACAGGCACTGCGGGTATGCAGTGTCACGGTCCTTTAGCCATGGTGCGGGTCTGAGGCAACCACTTTGTTTTCACGATTTGTGTTGCAAAGTGGAGAAGAGCAAAACTGGTTTAAGTGAGGGCAAGGTGAACTTCAATACTTCTTTGCTTCAGAACTGCTTTCTTGCTTGTCTCTGTCTTTCAACTCTAACAGTTGCCATTTTTCCCTCAGCCACAGCCTATCTCATTTTGACTGTTTATTCCCTAAAGCTAAAATGCAAACCCTGCCCTCCTGTCCCTGTTCACCTCCCAGCCTTCCTGGCATTTCTTTATTTTTGCTCAAATCGGTACAAACAATAGATGCTCCATCGGCATATTCCTTCAGGTCTACCTCAGTGCCCCTCAATCTCTCCACCCTTGAATGCCACAAATGGCTCCTCTTCTTTCACTTGTCTTTCTGCTGCTTCTAACCCTCAAGGACTCTTTGGTCTCTTCTCCTTTCTTACCCACTGTTGTAATTATATTTTTCCAGTCTGTCAATTATGCCAGTTTCAATGAATTCTTTCTTTGCTATACCAACAAACACCACCTGCTTTCTTCCCTGTGCCCTTTACAAAACCTGTAAAAAACACACAGAACTGACACTCAGCAATTCCTGAAAACCCCACATAAAGTAGGGTTTACTTTAGGAAGTAAAAGCAGGAAGCTTTAAATAGGCATTAATAGCTGGAGTTTAAAAATATTTATTGAATTATTCATTACGATGATGCAGTCATGGGGGCTGTGGGTGGCAAAAGCCAAACAGTTGAGGATAAGGACACAGACTGATTTATCAGGCTGTGAATGAGGTAATGAATGCCACATTTGACCTCCTTTCTCTACCAGTCGTTCTGTCAGATACCAGCTCTATATAACCTACCTAATGCTGGTCTGTGCTCTCTTCATTCCTGCCTCCGTATTCCCTGCAGTTCACGCAGGATGCAGACCTTGGTGAGCCACGCACACAAACCCAGGGCTGGAGCTATCTGGAAAACATTTCTTGTGGCTGGAAGCTGTACTTGAAAATTCCTTGTGCAAACATAACTTTGTTTAGGATGGACCATGGTGGCCAAAATCCCACTAAACTCTAGTCTGTAGGCTTAATTTTTGGGCAGAGAGTAGTACTGTGGGGAAGAGAGAAACACACACACTTGCACAATATTTTCATTTGCAATTGTAATCCTGAGAAAGGAAGTCTGGATGGAGACTGGTCCAAAGCTCGTTGTGTCTGATGGGCTCCGGAGCAAGCGTTTAAATGATCATTGCAGTTACACTCGTTCCTCTTCTTACAGCCTAATTTGTTATGATATTGAATCACTCTGATCCTCATCTAGGACTGTTCTCCATGCAGTCTTGAGGGACTTAGACCTCTAGAGACCTTAAATATAGGCAGTGCAACTCTCCAAAGATTGCCACACAAAAAACATTCTCTTAAATCTATAAGGACTTTTTTCCTTAGAGAAGGCAACAGTGATAAAATCAACGTTAATCCTGCATTGCTCCACTCCGTTCTCAGGAGAGAAGTCCTAGTGAATTATAGTGTGAAGCCATTTTCATTTTATCATGTTTCAATATCTGTAGGAAAGTTATAAAGAAAAAAATACATTTCTCTTCTAGCTAGGAAAAAAGAGTTAATAATTTACAGGGTCTTAACAGGGACTATTCCACCTGGCATGTTAAATGAAAGGTGAGGCATTCTAACCATCTCAATATTATCCTTGCTTTACTGCTAAGAGAAGAGGCTTAAGCAATTCCTAAAAATAGCAGCACAGGAACATTTCTGAACCTGTGTTTAGAAATTTCAGACACTTGCACCCTGATCCCACAATAAGAGAAGACCTGCACTGCTTCTCTTCTCCCTCTGGGCTCTGCAAAAAGACACTTGGCTACATAAGCTAGACAGTGACTGTCTTCACTGGGAAAACCGCAAAGACCTGTATCGACTGTTTTCTCTTCCACAAACTGGCCACAGAGCTTTGAGGGATGCTGTACAGCCCCAGAGACGAATACAGAGCAGCCTGGAAGTTAAATGGGTTGTCCAAGGTGATTTTTCAAAGATTACCGGTTCCATTTCACTCCCACACCCTGCCGCACAACAATGAAGTTGCTCCAAGAAACAATGCCAAGAAAGAGACATTGTTTTATCTGACGAAAAAAATATCTATGGTTTTCCTCCTGCAACACTCTCCCCAGTCTCAGACACAGCTGCTAATAATAAACTCTGCAAAGCAAGTATCGGGGTTTGAAGGAGAAATGACAAGAAAAGGGAATGAAAGGAATGGAGCCTTTGACGATTACTTGCTTCCCAAGTGATTTTCGTTTGTTTTCAGTGCTGGGAACAGGCAGTAAGATCCAGTAAAGTCACCAAATACATTGTAACCCTTGTGTTAAGTTTCTGTGGAGAACACTAAGGTTTAGCTTTGTTTTTTCAACTTCCTAGTGCCAGATGTTTTCATCACTGACTTCTCTTTCCAAGGCTGGACTTTTTTGGTTTTGGTTTTCTAGATGACCTTTAATTTCTAACCCATTCCCTGAATAACAGTCATAATTATTGCAAAATCCTGGTTTCTCATTTGACAGGTAGTACAAAACAAAGCTGGACACATGGAGATTGACATGTTGACCAGCACACTGAATACTATTGAGACTCTCAAAAGCCTTAGTTACTATACAGTCGCTATGTGACCCCACAGCTTTCAGAGTCCCTGTAGCAAATCCACAGCCTACAGACAAAGAAACATGCATCTGTTAAACAAAATGCAGACACCTACTTTCACACCTAAAACATGCCTGCAAATACTCAGTTTCTTTTAAAGGGATTTTAGAAGAGACAGAAATCTGTGTATTTTAGGATAAAAATCTAATGTGGCTGAAAGGGAACAAAGAACAAAATTTCTCCTGGTCAAGGTAACCTATAATGTATCAAGTTCTTGCCGTTTGCTTGTGTACAGTCCAGTTCTGGATGCTTTTGGGGGAAAGACTGGTCCTACTGCTCTGGCTGCTCCTGTTCTCCTGACCTCCAGAAGATCACATGTGGCCTGGTGGTGTGACAGGTCTCATCCTCATGGTAGAGGGGAAGGGAAGCAGGCAAGTACTGACAGCAATGCAGGGAGCACAGAAACCCTCCAGCCCTTGTTGCTGGGCACCTAAGGGAGAGTGGGGTGAGGAGGACCTCTCTGTCCCTTGTGTTCTCTAGGAACAACCTCCTGACATACTCCGGCTCACTGAGGACTTTCCGAGTGGGGAAAAAGAAGCAGCTTTTTCCCCTCCCTGTCTTTCAAAGCCTGTTGTGGCAGCTGAAATAGAAAGCTTTAGCTTTTCCCTGTCAGCTCCCCGAAGGCGGCCCGGGGGAGGCTGCCACATCCTCCCTGCCTCAGCCCTGGGCTCTGCCGCAGCACTCAGGAGGGGTTTTCACAGTCCAAGGTCACCACTAAGGTGTTGCCTCTCTCCCAGCTAACCACGTTCTGCCTCGAAGTGATAATATTCACGTGTTTCTGCAGCCCTTCAGGTAAACCCAGAGGCTCCTAGCAGCCAGAAAAACACCTTCTCCAGAAGGGTCCCAACTCCAGCTCCGTACAGCCCTGCAGCTTCCACCCCAGCGGTGCCATGGATCTCCGTGCCTGCCTGTGCCGGGTGCCAGGGAACACTGCAGCAAAGGGCACCAACACATTAGAGATACTTGATCCAGGCAGGCAAAACACGCTGAACAAGGGGGGGGAAACCAGAATGTGAACACTGTCATTCTGTCTCCTCTCCCTCTTACTCTGTTCTAACCTGCTCATCTTTCAGGATGTTGCATTATAAAAGCAAATACCTGGAAGCTCAGCATGAAGCACTTCACCTTCCTGGTGTACGTGATCGCTAGCACGGTCAGAGCTGGCTGTTGAAATAGAAATTTTCTCTGACAGATCTCCTTGTCTGTTTTATGCTCCTCTTTTTTTCTAAAGAACAATAGCTCCATGCATTAAGCTTTAATTGTCCCCCCTAAGAACACCACTTTTTCCTGCTCCAGACTTGGTCCTTCTACGCTCACGTTTTTTCCTCCCTTAAGTTACAAATGAGATTCACTGAGCACTGCAAAGAGAAGCATAATGGACTACTGTTAGGCTTCATTCTAGAGATAAACAAAAAAATGGGGAATATGCCAAAGGGAACAACCTTGAATTGTCTGAATTGCCCACATTACCTAAGAGTAATTTTTAGGAAAGTCATTCAAGGTCCAGCTGAGTTCACATACTGCAATTCACAGAACTAGTGTCATTAAAGGAAAGAATTCTTGCTCAGCTGTGTTCAAGTGCGAGCCGGCAGATTGCCGTCCTCGCGAGCTCCCAAGGGAGAGCAACCACTTTGGGTGGTTTATTAGACTTCTACTCTGAAATAGAATGACATTGATAAAGAATTTGCAGTTATTTGTTGTTGCTTTTTTATCATTGGAACGGTTTCTTTGCTCTCAGAGGATGAAATGCTCTTTCCAAATCCTGTTGTAATTGTTATCGGGTGCTGATATTGGAATTTGATTTATTTAAAGAAAAAAGAAACTTGAGTATGCAACCCCCAGAAATACTACATAAAGATTTCTCTTCTAGCTTTTACAGTTTCTGTTTGACTTTAAATTTCAGGGTGTTCATTTGTAATGCATAAATCTCTCTATGTGATTAGTTTAGCTCCACCAAGCAAAACTGCAGTTTAGGAGGACACAGAGTAGTCCTCTGTAGCACAGAGAAGGAATTTTAAAAATCCTTTTTTCTCTCTATCAGAATATGTACTTCTAAAATGTAGGGGTGTGGTTTTGCTTTTTCTTTTTTTTATTATAGGATTGAGTCATGATTTTGTAAAACTCCAAATTCAGGAGAAAATTCAGGTTAGTTCTTCGAAGATGTATGACAAGATTGAAAACAGCTGCTCACTGAAGCTCAGTTTGCTGCCAAAATGCTGCCTTATGACAAATGCATCGTCTTATAAACCATTAATCTGACTTATATAAAAATACTCTATAACACTTCTTTACAGGCTCAAAAACTAACTTCACTGTTTTTTGCAGGGAGAACATTTAGGAACCACAAGGAAGCCATAAAACAAGGCAATCAAGACCCAGCTTCTTAAAGTTAGAAAAATGACAAAATTGTTTTCAAGACTTGAAAGCTTCTGAGGTAATGGAGGAAATGCTGCAAAAAAATGCTCATGGAGCAAAAAGACGAAGAACTAGGGAATAGAGGCTCCTTTGGCAGCCCCTACTCACCCTCCTCAGTCTCCTGGAGGACTGTCACTTGTGTGGAGCCAAGGGACAGATTTGGACCAGTTCCTGCCACAGAGCTGGGGAGAGGGAGGGTGTGCCAGCAAACCCGATTTACTGTTCTCGCTACTGCTGGGCCTGGGAGAGGTAGGACCACTCCCTGTAGCTGTGCCTCCACACATCCAAAAACCACCTCAGCCAAAACAGAAATGTCCTACGCACACAGGGCACAGCGAACAGCTTGTCACCCCCTCCAACTTCTCCCAGATTTTGTCAGCGTGGGAATGCACACACTCAAGCACTGGTATTTAGCTTCCTCCATCCAAGCAGAAAGACTTGCTGCAAGGTCCTCCCTCCCTCCCATTCCAACTCCACGTCAAGTCAGCAGCAAGCCCCTGCCAGACATCCCCTTTCCCAAAAGAGACAACAGTTTCTCCCAGGGGTATGAGCACACCACTCCCATTCGCATTGTTACAATGCAAGAATGAGATAGTCTTATTCACCCTCCATCTTTTTCCTAAAACAGCTTTTAAGGAAATTCTAGTGAAGGTCCCGTCTCCCTTCCATATCTTCAGGAGTGACACCTCCTCCTTTGCTCTGAGGTTATTTATGGTGAAAGCAAAGATTCCTGCTTTCCTCTGAGTTCCCTCAACAAGCTCCTTCCAGTGGGACCCAGGAGGAGATTTTGCAGCCATCGTGACTCCCTGGGGTACAGCAGGCCCCTGGAAAATTCCTGCAGGTGCTTCTGTGGGATCCAGCATCGAGGTTCCTTAGTTTAATAAATTACTGCCCAACACCTGAGTCATAATAATTAAACATTTTACCTTCTCAGGACATAACAAGTAAGGAGTAAATCACAGTATCGAGGAAAGAAGTTTAAACCAATATATTTTGCCTTATATTTGCTGTGGAAATTTCCTACCACAGATCTGCTAAAGGCAGTAACTCACTAAACCACAGACTCAGTCTGTGCATTTGAATCTGAAGTGTGGTGGGATTTGATCTTCTTAGTCCATATGAGGATGTTAAACAACACCCACTGGAAAACTGATCATCTGCAACCTGGAACGGGTCCTGCACAGCATTTTCCTCCTTATGCGTGGAAGTGATCCCTCCCATCCAGCACATGCTTTAAGGCACATAAAACGTATGGTTTCCATGCTGGCAGCCCTGCTCCTGAAAGGAAAGTGCTGTGGAACAGGCGCCCCAAAGGAAATTGTGAGGAGAAGGTGGCCGTAGGCTTGCACTCTGCTCTATCTTGGTAAACAGCAAAGCTTGAGCAGTCGTAATCAGACCTCGCCTTGCAAACATACGAACAGCCTGTTGAGCAGCTTTGCAAATGACTTGGCTAGCTTGAGCAAGTCTGTTTCTAATGTCAAGAGAAGACCAACCACACACTCACTCATGCTACACCTCAAGGCATGTGACTTCATGAACTGCATCTGCCAAATAAAAC
Source organism: Fulmarus glacialis (assembly GCF_000690835.1). NCBI lineage: Eukaryota > Metazoa > Chordata > Aves > Procellariiformes > Procellariidae > Fulmarus > Fulmarus glacialis. The sequence goes on along the minus strand of NW_009227569.1, from coordinate 120,296 downwards.
ATCAGCGTCTGCTCTGAATCAGACACTCTCCTGTACATCACTGCCAACAGTGGATAGCTCGTTTCATCTACCTCTGATTTCCCTACCACTGATAGCAACAGATTCTAGAAAATTAGGTGTGATTTCGACAGTCAGCTAGTCCTAGAAACTGTGGCTCTTCAACCATTTCAGCTACTGAGGCTTTTGGAACAGTTCAAGCTGTAATTAAGTGTTCAATGCTTTTGCATTTTTTATGGTGTGTTGATGCAGTTTTTTCGTGTCCTTGTTAATTTGCCAATGAAACATGGCGCGTAGAATTCATGTGTTGTGCTGGGGACAAACTGTTTAGAAGACAGTGTCAGGAAACTACAGATTCAAATGTTTCACAGTCAAAAAGCATAAGAGTTTCATGCAAAATAATTCTATAATCTGTTGTCCTGAGAGGTACTTCTGATAAAATAGGTTTGATTTTATCTGTGCTAAAGCCAGTTAAAGGGGGACTGTTTATTACTGTATAATCTCGTGATTAAGGGCAATTTGCATATTTGAAAAGGAAATTTGACTCCCTATAAGTTCAGGTTGTTGGAGCAGACCTTCAACAACAGAATACCAGATTGGTCATTTCTTCTGGTACACCACCATCTGTCAGTACAGATGGTTTTTTAAAAAAAGCTTTGTGTATTTCACCCTTCATCTGCTCTTCTTCCGAGTGGCGTACCTTCAGTCTAAGGAGTTCAAGGCACTGAATAAAAGCTGCCTCATTTGCAGTACCCATGGAGGGATGTAACAAGCATGTCAACAGCAGTTGAACCCACCTAGGTCTGCCCTGGCTGATGTTTGTAGTTCCTCACGTTTGAGTCTCATCCAAAGGTTCATCTTTTCTTTTCTGTCACAGTACAAAGTCTAATTCTTGCTGCATGAACACTTGGTCAATGAGAACTCTTCTTCTTTCCCCAACCCAGTGATGGTTTTGGTGAAAAAAATTTACTTGTCGATGTAATAAAAAATCTTTTTGTGGTGATTTTTCCCCAACATAGTGTAATGTGACTCTGCATTCAATCAGCTGTCATTGATTCTCCTTGGATATTTCCCAGCACCCCCATGCCAGGCCCCAAAATGGCTCAGAGCTGGAGTTAATATTCTCCCACTTGTTTGACAAAGAGCAGTCACAAGTCATTGAACAAATCTTCCAAAAAAGCTGGCCAAACTGAGGGAACTGAAAACAGCCCATTCCTCATCCCCAGAGTCAAGTGTTTTTCCCGAGAGGGTTTTCATTTTGGCTTTAAAAATGTAACAAGAGATTTTTGGTTTTAGTTTTTCCAGGACAAGGATGTTCACTCCAACAAAAATAGATAAGAAACTAGAACGCAGTTAACATCCTTAAGAAGTCAACAATCACATGAAAATGTATGGCTAACTCAGCTCTTGATTAATGCCAAGTGAAACTCGTGGCTTCATAACAAAGAGCTCTGGGCAAAAGCAGAAAACTTTTTAGAGTTGTTGCCAGCTGTGTTGTAAACACTAGAAAAAGTGCCATTTTCCCAGCACTTTTGCTAGTCATGGAAGTGCTTACAGTTCAGAGGTGTCTATTTATGTTGCCCTGTGACTAACTGCATTATACACACCTTGTAGGGACCAGACAGCAGCTCCACAGCCTGTCATCTCTCTAGTAAATCACAGTGATCAAAACTGAAATGCCCTTTTCTTTCTGTTTCTTTCCTTAATTGAAGTTTTTTGAAGTAAGAATAAAATACCAAGTGAGAGAACTGAAGTAAAGAAGTAATGGTCTTGAGCCACACATTCAGCCAGTTTACAGCACCACAGTGCTGCTGCATATAAAGGAGAAAATGCCAGTTTGCATAGGCAAAAGAATCTGGTTCACCAAGGTCACATAATTCGGGTGATGTTCCAGTACCACCAAAAAGCTAAAGGCTTTTGGCTGAAAGTCCTCACTCAAAGACGAGGTTTGGAATGGCTGTTCTGGGACTCTCCCCATGTCCCCATTGCCTGCAGCAGGGGGGTTGGCAGCTTGATTGAGGTTCTAGCCACTCCACCTTTACAAAATACTCCAATTTTGGAAAAGGTCCAGAAAGACAATGAGGAAAAATGCAGAAGAGGAAAAAAACATAGCTTTTTTTTTTTCCTCAGGCTATTATTTCCTTAGCCATTTTCAGCACTATGTCAGGGTTATGGGAATACACAGGGCTCTGTGTGTGAATGACTTTTTTGGGCTTTGTCCTAGAAGCCTCTTCTTTTCTGAAAATGGGCCAATAGACCTCTTTCTGTTTTGCACTGCTTAGTAAGGATGATACCCACTTCCAACCATCTTCATCTACCCTGAGCACTGTGTTCCTGCGACCCTCATGGCAGGCAAAGCTGGGGCTGTCCCGCTGCCCAGGTGTGACTGACGGGCAGGCAGGCAGGGGACAAAGGGGGCAACCAGGGACTGGCCATAGGTGCCACCACTCCTCAGAGCCACACAGACCCCAAGTGAGTTCACGAGCCTGTTTCCCTCAAGCAAAACTAGAGCAGCACACTTCCCAGAGCTGCCAGCAGCAGAAGTGCCTAACGGTTTCAGCTGATTCACAGCCTGACGCCTCTGACCCTGGCTTGCAGACAGTGTGAATGCTCTAGATAACACACGAAAAAATATCTCAGAATATTGGGAGAGACTGCTGTGTTATTTCTTATAGTGAAAACCAGTAGCTAGCTTTGGCATAAAGAAAAACTGGCTGCTTCCTGCTGGTGAGCTCTCTTCCAGATGTCCTAGCCCTTCTTTCTGTGTTTGTGGTCTTTTTCTTTCCCCACCCATGGGTAAAAAGGACATTGTTTCTTTGCACTAAACATTAATGATTCATGTCTCTAAGGGCTGAACTGGAAAATTTCCTAGATTATACACCTGCCTCCTCCAGGAGGACTAAATGTACCAGCAGTGGGTGGACTTACTCAGGCTCCTATTAAGCAACATCTGTGGGTGGTTTTTTAGTCCAGCTGTTAACATGTGACTTATTCGGCAGTTAGATCAACTATGTCAATGGAAAGAGTAGGCTTCAAGCCTGCTACTGAAGGGAATGATTATAATAATTACTGTTACCACAAAATATCTTGCAAATGCCAGTGGATAGACTCAGAGCCCCACATGCCAGCTAAATAAATAAGACCTTGCTACTTGCAGGTGTCAGGTCAAATGCTGCAAAGTGTTTTGGGGCAGTCATTCACGGACGGGAAATGCCTACCAAGATATTGGCCACAATCACAGCAGCCACCTCCTGATTCTTCTATGGATTGCCACCTCTCTAAAAGACCAGGAGCTGCAACTTCTGCATGTCACACGAGGAACTAGGAAGGCCAGATTGTAGGACTGGCAGCTGGTCTCTTCCATAGGGTACAAAACCTCTTTCCATTTTATCATACAAGTAGAATGCACAAATTAAAGGGTCCAGGGTTAATTTGTCACTGACAAAACATGTTGAGGGGATATAAGGCAGTACTGAACTCCCTGAAAAAGGTAACGTGTTGGCAGCCCAGCCTTCTCGGTGCTGAGCTGCCGGTTTCATTCTGACTGCTGACACAAGCACCCCGAGAGAGAGGAGACAGGCAGATGGGCATGGTAACCTCTTACACCTCTGCATTTGGAGTGCACAAAGTACAGCTGACAGAGCCGTCATACCAAGTCAAGCTAAACATACCCTCCTCTCTAAAGGGGAACAAGAACAAACTGGCTAAATGTGGCCACAAATTAATTTAGGCTGAAACTTAGGAAGGTTTGCAGTTATCAGCAAAAAAAACCCCAGTGACAGCAAACTCACCAACCAGACTTAAAATTTGATTGCATTTTAATAAATAGATCTTATTTCTATTTAATCAAGGAATCTAATTATAGCAGTTATAGATTATGTAAATGATTATCAACCAATTAATCTTTCATTAACTTGCTTTTAATTACTTCCTCTTTAATTAATCGATTTATACTTTGTTTGCCTATCTCAGTAGTGTACTCCATGACCCAGGAGATCCCTTCTTATCTCCCTCCTCCAATCTCATTTTTCCTGCCCTGCTTTCCATTGACTTGACATTAAACTTAACTTCTTTCCCTCCCCCTCACCAGCTCCTCTTCCGTGCACATGGTGGCCAAGGACGTCATATCAGAAGCAGCGGGAGAGTCCTCCTGCGACCCCAGGAACGTGCCAGGCGCAACAGAGGCAGGGAGCTAATGCATCAGCCCAAGCAGAAGGGTGAGGGGCTTTCCATGCTCTCCAGGAGCACAGAGCAGGGACAAGGCAGCTGCCAGCGGCTGGGGTTGTCTCCAGGGGTGGGATCTCCGTCTCTTCCCCTCTGACCCCTTCCCAACTCCAGCTGTTCCAAGCATGGGAGGTGATCCCCTTCCCTGCTGCAGCAGCAAAAAGCTCCCTCAGGCAGCCACAGGACAGGACGACGGATAAAGGGCTCATGTCAAGAACCCCCAGAAGCAGCACTGGGGCTTTTTGGGGCGTGTGATGTGCAAGGAGGGGAGGGAAACAGGGAGGCAGTGCATTTGTCCTGCAAGCTGGGGAGTCGCTGGGTGGTGATGACACACCAGTCTGCATTAGTGTACGCTAGTCAGGGTCAACTTCAGAGCAGTAGCGGAAATGCTATTCAGAATTGTACTCAGAAGTGTTAATTCTCCCTCTCAGACCTCTTACACATGGAGCATAATGAGGCCCAGAGTCGCACAGCCCAAGCAGCCACGGCAAAAGCTCTTCTTACCTCTTTGTTCTCTTTTAGCTCCTCTAGCTGAAGGTCTGCTGGTTCCCAGGCCGCTCAGGGTTGATGCCGTGCTAACTGCTTTCCTACTGCTCATCTGCTCATCAGCCAAAGTACTTAACTGCTGCTCAGGAGGCAGGTTCAGGTTTGGGAACAGTTCTTTGTTATGCTCATTTCTTTTTGCTTTTTCAAAGCAAAGCGCTGCAGTTGTTCATGAAATCTGTGCTCTGCTTGGATGTTTCCTTCACTTCCCAAACTCCTGGCTGGTATTTGTGGGCTCACAGAGGGCGACAGACACTAGAAATTTGATAAAGGCAGTAAAGATGCTCACGGTTTCTGCATTTCTGATGCTTCATTAACAGTCATCTCAGTAAACATAACGATACCCACACTGTGAACACACAAGTGCACTCTCAAGAGCCTTCCATTAATCATTTCTGCTGTCAGGAATATCATTTTAATCCTTTCTACCCCTACAGAGATGCCAGACTTGAAGTCCCTTAAAAAAGAAGTAATATCACAGTTTAAACATCTACTTAAAGCTAAATGAAGGGTGATATGTATAAACAACTCATTTAGCGAAAAGAGCAGCATAAAAAGTTGACAAGCAAGAAAAAGCAATTGAAAAGATTAATTTGCCAGGATACAAGTCTGGAGATAAGTCCTTGAGATGCAGCATCTTGTATTCAAGGATGCCTCAAAAAGTGATATGGCTCTAGGAGTATTAAGTATTATTCAAATTGTACAGAAAAGAGCTATACTGTTTTAAACAAGACCGTAACACTCTGAGAATCTCTATCTACATGTTGTTTTTCTATCAATGCTCACACTTTTGCATTCAGTTGAGGACATTGCAATGTAGGGACAGTCAGGAGCACCAATCTGAATAAATATTTTAAGTGAAGTTGTTGAATTGTAATGAAATGCTGAGTGGATACTCTTACTTAGAAGCAGAGTGTCTGAATTTCATTGTATCTTACTTTCTGTAAAAAGTTTTTTGTTTGGGGGATATTTGTTTTAGGGTTGGTCAGAAAATGTCAAAAGGAAACTTTCCAGAGGAAATCCCCATTTCTCATTGCTAATTTTTTTTTAACAAAATCTATGAAAAGGTCCTGGGTTGTCTTTCTAATGTTTGGGGTTTGTTCAGAACAAGTTTACAGTCAGAGTTCATTAGTAGTAATATACTTTTGCATAATTCATACAACTGTTGAAATTCACCAGTTTCCAGATGACTAGTCAGCACCACCCTGCTTTGAACAAATTGTGCTATTCCATTGCAAACACTCCTCTGCTGCATTGATTCTAGTTTGATTTGGGTTGAGAAATTCCTGATGGAAACTAAACATGTAATAACACGGTCTTGTTATAGTCATTTTTCTGATAACAATCACTCCTTCCAGAAGCACTAAAGAAAATTAAGTACTGCAGCAAATGAACCATGCAAAATTATTTTACCACCACCAGTGATGACAGGAAGCATTTAAAACAGTTTTAAATGGTTTATTGTATGGGTATAATGGCACATGGGGCAATTGCTCCAGTCTGAGATCTCCATTGTGGCTGTATTATTTATTATTATTTAAAGATTTGGGGAGCATCTCTTGCCACAGTGGTTAGGTGCTTATTTACTCATTAAAGTTGATAAATTACATGCACTCAGAAATACCTACTCACAATGCTTGCATTTATAAACACTGTAATTTCATTAAAATTGGATAGAAAATCACAGCAAAACAATAATCAGAGAAAACCTAAACCTCAGCATCCTATCTACAGCTTAAAATCTTGATAGACTCAAACAGTGGCAGAGAACTTCAGAGATCTCGGTTCACCATAGAATCATAGAATCATAGAATCATTAAGGTTGGAAAAGACCTCTAAGATCATCAAGTCCAACCGTTAACCCAACACCACCATGCCCACTAAACCATATCCCTAAGCGCCTCATCTACGCATCTTTTAAATACTTCCAGGGATGGCGACTCCCCCACATCCCTGGGCAGCCTGTTCCAAGGCCTGACCACTCTTTCAGTGAAGAAGTTTTTCCTAATGTCAAGTCTAAACCTCCCTTGGCGCAACTTGAGGCCATACCAGCAGCTGTACTCAGCCTTACAAGCCAACTCGGATAGCGACCTCGGAGCTGAACAAACAGCAACCGCATTGTGTCTTAAATAACAAGAATGGGTCCAGTCAAAGAGCCTTTTTTCTTACATTACAACTGGGCAGTGAATTCCACAGGCAGGAACTCCCGCTGGGTCTAATGTGGTTTTGCACAGGAAATCAGGCATCCTCCCATCTGAAGCTCATTGCAGGATACAGTCTTTGCTTCATATAAGTTGGATCAACCCATAGGACACCCTTGACTTCTGCTGTCTACAGCCCCAAAGGCCTTGGCAGGGATGTTGGGGCCCTTCTGAGAATACTTTGAGCCATTTTGCTCACTCGCCAAAAATGTAGACTTAAGACACAAGGGATGCTAGATCAAGCATAGAAGCACTGAGGCACTTCTATGAGACAGGTAAAGGCTCCTTTGAGAACATCATAAAGAATAAGTTATATTCAAAGTTCTTCTCCGTGGAAAACTGACTGAGCAGCTCCAGAACCAACCCAGAAGGCCATGCAGCAGACAAGTGATGAATTTGGTCTCAAGCCACACAACCACTCTCGCATGACAGGATGTGCAGAGATGTTATGTCGTCCTTCCCTCTTGAACTTGTTCCACTGAGAAGGAAAGCTCTTAAAAATTCATTAAGCTATAAAGTGAGCAGAAGAGAAAGGCTAGTGATCAGGAAACTCACCTGGGAGTGAAAAATCCTGGGTAGCACATTGTGCTTTAAGGTCCTTGGAAGGCAAAGTGTTTAACAGAAGTCCTTAAACAACTCCGTCCAAGGCTATCCAGGGTCTTTGGGTCTATGAAAGATTTATTAATGCAAAAGCTGTCAAAACATGATGAAGAAAACGAACACTAACTAAATAATTCAACACATATATTTTCCTGCTAATTAAAGATTATAATCAAAAGTGGTAATGATTTTTGCAATCATGAGTTAAGTGTGTGGAAGGAAAAAGAACTTGCAAAGGGATTTTATTAGCATCAGTTCTGGGATGTTGAAACAAGGCTGAAAGAAACAGAACATAAACAAGTGTTAATTAATCAGGCATGCTGATAGCTCGGTATCTGCATTTTCATAAAATTCCAGGCAACTCTGTCATTCCCTGTGCAAGACCTCCCTCATACACAACATCCCCCTAGTAAATTTAGTCTCACTTGATGAATTTCCTAAGCTGGGTAAGGATCTGATCATAAATCAAGATGTTCAAGGCAAGTGATTTTTTTTCCACAGCAATCCAGTTTAACATCAAGATAAATAAAAGATTTCTTTGATTGTTTGAAATGGGTGTCTAGCTACAAAAGCAAAGCACTTGTCTTTTGTTTTAGTTAGACATACCATCACCCTACAAAATAGCCTTGTAAGGGAAGGGCAAGGTCAGAGGAAGCCTGAAAAGAAAAGGTATGTTTCTCCTTATCTTTGGCAGGTTTTGTTCAGGGTAATTGTTCAGTACAGTGGCCATGAAGAAAACAAAAGGGTAGTTAATAATCTCAGTTATTCAGCCCTTGAATTCCTCCTAAGATACAACATGGCCACAGCCCAAAGTATCTGTTGGTACCAGGTGTTCATGACGAAATCCTGTATGCTCCATAGAAGGAGGTAGACCATTCTTTCTTCTGTGGATCTATAAACCAGTCTGTTGTGAAAGGCACCACTTGAAATTCACTTCACTTAAGAATATGTCAGATGGATCCTGATCCACTTTATGGGTTATGATAGTGATTTTAGGCTTTAAAAAATGAGTGAAAAGTATTTTATCTATCTATAGCTCTATGCTTCATGCAAGATAAAGATGTCCAGAGAGAGAGAGAGAATGTCAGCTCACGTTTATAGGGGCAAATAAGAAGTCCCCTGAGGGATCCAAACTCTTCTCCCTTTGTGGCTTCTTAATCTACCATGTCTCCACTTATCCTGGAGTGCTGCCTGGTAATGCACACAACTCCTTATATGTGTAGATACTGACCACTGAAGGGCAACTACACTCTGCAAATGATAGAGTTCTCCAAAACTCTTGTACCTAGAGGTGAGAAGGAATTGTACACGTCCAGAACACCGTTACCCAACTTATCCTTGGAGCATGACCCCAGACAGTGGTTTCAGCCACCTGTGCTTGCTAATGTCTTCTTGCATCTTCAGACTTGAGGGCGTAAGTCCCTATGTCTCTATACAGTTGCACCAGCCTCCATACTCAACAGTAGAGTTCCATGAGCACACGCAGACACCCAAACTCCTCAGCTAAGCTATTCTTTGGAAATCTGTTCCTGCTATCAAATTTCCCCCAAAAAATCTAACAGTTTGTCTTTGTGTCACCGATTTCATTTACAGAAACACTTTCTAATGAATGTGAAAACCATTTCTTACTCTACATGAGTGTTTTGAGCAACTCTGGGGTCATACCACTTACTCAGACTTGGCTGAATTATGACTTTTTTCTAAATGAAGGTCCAAGATGGCAATACCAAGACCCTGCAAACACAGAAGAAAATTGCCACACAAAGAAAAACAAAAGCTAAAGCTAGTTGGCTTGTTCTGAGTCATTAGTACTGTTTGGTACTGTTCTGTATACTAATTTTTCCTACTGTTCACAAGTAGAGATGTTTTAAAGAGTACTTGAGGTCAGTTTGTAAGTGATTAACAGATTATGAAGAATTTGTATACAATTTGATATTTTTCTTTTCTGTTTATGTAAAATCTTAATGAAAATAAATCCAAAAATTCATCTTGTCAGAGAGAATACAGGAAAAAATAACAAAGATCTTCTCTGGCTTTTTGCTAGGCTTGTGTTTGCTTACAAAAAGCAAAATTGTTTTACACCAAGGGAATGATGATTTACTCTTCTTAGTCATCCGAGATGAACTGCAATTGAAATGCTAAGAAAGGTGGAAGAAGAAAGAATTTAAATGGGCAGAATGAAAATAACATTGAGCTATAGGAAGGATATTTTAGTGTATGTTTTAAGCTTACTCATCAATTATTTTTTTAGAGCCAGAATATATCAAACAGGATATTTTCTCATTAAAAATCTGCAAAGCAGCATGCATTACATCAAAGTCAGATATTTTTCAGGTGTTTGAGTATCTTGATCCCTAGAAGCTAAAAATGGACCTGATCTGAATGCAATAGAGACTGACTTCCCTACTGCAAGAAGCTGGTGTATTCATTTCCACCCATGCAAAATGAATGCAAATCACTGCTGATGTGAGAAAACAAATTTTCAGAATGTTTTAGAAGAAAAACTGGTCTGGAAGGGATCTCAAGATGTCATCTGGTCCTTCTTTCTACCTTAAGACAAGATCAACTCTACCTGAATTACTCCTTGCTGTTGTCTGTCCTACTTAAAAATGTTCTTAATAAAACTCCAGTGATGGAGTCAGTCAATCCCAAAAGGATTGGGAAAGTTTACCAATTTTCATTATGGCTTAATTGTTTTGAAACAATAATAATTTTATTGCTTATAATCTTGATGGAAAAGGTGCACCTGGGGAATTGTTACAGGATATTAATTGTGTTTTCATTGCACTGTTGCACTGATTTGCAGAGGTGAAACAGTCTCACAATTACAATTCTGGAAACCTGATCTATTTCCTGATTACTCCTGATGCCTCTCAGTGATATTGAAAGCACAGTGTGGTGGTTGACAGACCACTCCTTCCCAAGACACCGTCACTCTTGCAATCATCCTCAAGGCAAGGGAGCGAGAAAAGACCATTCTCACCCACAAAGGTCTGAGCCATAAGAACCTGCAACAATAACATCCTACAAATGCTACAAAAGAGAGTAATACCAATTCTTCCCTGCAAAGCTTGTGTTGTCCCAGTGTTCCTTGTACACATTGGCAGTACCATTCACATTGATCGGTGTACAGAATCAATGCCACAACAAAATAGCTTTTTAAGGTATCTTGTCAGCAAGGAAGCAATGCTTAACCCTTCTCTCATTCCACAGGGGAATGCAGCAAGTACTTTCTTTTATGTGATTCACTGGGACATCCAAGGTGTGACATTTCCATGGCCAGATTATTTTATCTTAACTAAGGATCGGTATTTGCAAGTTAAAAGGGTATGATTTACTGTCAGCTAGTAAGAATGGAAGATTGAAGGGAAAAATTGACACAGAGGCTGATTGCACTGATGTAGTTGGTAGTTATATAGATTTGTTGACAAAGGTCTAGGGTGATGCTTGCTTCTTGTGAGGTTTCATGGGTCCCTTAGGCTTCACGTGCAGGTAACAAGGCGGCACATAGTAAGGACAGAAATAATGCTTGGTGGTAGAATGAAACACGGTGCAGTGCCAAGTCACTGTTCTAGTTAGCACGTGCTATAGGATGGTAAAACAGGCAGATGCTAGCACTGGTTTCATTGCAGTGTAAAATTAGCCACAAGGGTCAAAACTGAATGCTATGAATGGAGCTAGCATCAGTACCGCTCACCTCAACTCGGACTAGAAACACGTTGTTCAGGGTCAAATGTTAGGTAAGCAAGGATGTGCTCAAACCCACTATAGAGATGTAGTTAGACACTCCCCATAGTTTTTAATAATACTACAATGGTCGGTGGGTGGGAGCACTGATGCGTGCACAGATGCTGTCATGCCACTATTTATCTTCACATCGGTAAATTTACTTAAAGCGGGTTTTGATATTTTTAATTGTTGGCGTTTTTTCTGAGAAATTGTTTTTAGGAAGTTACAATTTGCCCAGATCCTTGACTGAATAGCAAATGTTGTTCCACTTCAATTCAGAGAAGCAATTTGCTGCCTGCTCTGCTGTTACCATTAGAGCACTGTCCATTACATGGCTGGGACTTACTCTTCTTGGCATCAGTAATATTTTTTGCTTTCTCAAAAGCAAGGTGCTTGACAAAAACCATCCCTGGATGACCCCTTTCCACCCTCATTGCGTCCTCCCAACACCCCACAGCTCTTTCACTCAGGGGAATCCACCTTCTTCAGGGAAGAGCTCTCTTCTCTGAAGGATGTTTTTTGGCCACTGTTCTACCAGATGAAAGTTCAGGGCAGGTCTTTGGGGATGGCATAGGAGGCTAGGTGAGCAAGGCTGGGAAGACTGCAGCTTGAAATCAGGGAATAATGTTGTTGGAAAGGAGTGAGTGCAGGAAAATCCTACCACTTCCTGGATTTTTCCACATGTTCTAATGCAAGTCTCCTCCTTCTCAGGCATCTGGGACAAGCAGGCTGTGGTGGGACCTTCAGAAAAACGTCTCATTCCCCTCTCTGGAACTGGGTAGCCGTAGTGATGCACAGAAAGACATGGAGCTGGCTTTCATGGTTTGAAAACAGTTTATCTGAAATGTTTTTACTCTAATGAATAATGTTTTACTTAAGGTAGTTGCCCAGTCTTTAATTACCTCTTTCATTACTTCCTAGGGAACTAACTGCAAGCCAAATCACATTCATTGAATTTAAATTGCTTGGATCTGAGAGGCTTTTTCTCTGGGCTGTTTCGGAGGTCTGGTACTTGCTGTGGAAGTTATCCTGTAAGAACAGAACCGGCATGCTTCCCAGGAACCGTACCTTCGGATTACTGCAGCTCTTTTCCATTTGATGATTAGATGAAGACAGCAGAATCAAATGTACAATCCTGCTTGACACTTGCGGTGTGTAAGCAAGGTCTTCACCACTGAGTCCAACCCACTGCTTGTAAATGGACATTGTCTTTTCCTTTTATGAAATCCCCTGTATCTTCATTCTCTCCTCAACTATAGTCTCCACTCCAAATTGCTGTTCACCCCAAACCACACGTGAATAATTCCTCCTCCTGAATGGCAAGTCCTTGAGCAGTTTATGGATCTTGGGTTTGAATTCAGTGACTCCAAAAAGTAGAGAAAGATCAGGGTCTTACCCCAGGTTCAAATCTGTAGACAGAATTTTGGAGGGCAGTTCAGTCTCACGGTGTTAAAATGCTGAAACCTAGAGTGTCCAGAAATGCATCAGCCTTTCATCCCTCCTACAACTCCAGGTGCCTACATGTCACATTGGTGTTAAACACAAGAACTGTGCAAGGGTACACCACATCTCAAGAAGGACGAACAGCTTCTGATTTCCACCATTCTCCTTGTTTTGCACTGGTTTCCTTCTTGGCTTCATCCAAGACAGCAGCCAACAGAGTTTATATTCTGATTGAGGTATGACCAGTTTCTCTTGCTTGGCTGAACAGAACAGTTCAGTCTGACCCCAGAGTTGAAATCAATTAAGCAGCAAACTCTACAAACACAGCATTATTGATAGAAATGCATGTTTCCTCAGAAGGCAGCTGTTACTACCGACTGCTACAGGCAATGCTTAACCAGCCAAACATGCCAGTGAAGAGATGGTTTAGAAGGTCCAATTCCTTTGCACAGGTATTACTCTCCGATACTCAGTGGAGACATTTACATTGGCCATAAACATGCACACACACACACACAAAAAAGAGCAAACAGATTTCACTGTTTACCTGCACAGATAGTGAAAAAGGTGCCTGAAGGGCATGGCTTGTCCTCCTGTGATGTGACCGCAATATGGGGCAGAGGAGGCAGCAGGAGGTATCAACTCTTCCTCATAAAAGAAGGCAAAACTGAGGCTTTCAGGACCAGTGAAAAGATTCTTTATGATCTTATAATGAAAGCAGGTGAAGAATAAATAAGTAAAAGTGCTGGTGTCTTGAAAGGTTCTTGGGCAGCAGCCCCTGCTGCTTAGCCTCATGCGATGCCATTAATATGGAAAATGTGCAACATACCCTGTAACACTCCACTAGCAGAAGGCAGCCCCTCAGCAGCGGGCCTCGTGCAGCCAAGGATCAGCTCTGTGATTTTGGTGAGCTAACAAACATCACCAGCCCAGCAGGAGTCCCTTTTTGCAGGGAGGGAGAGCAGCAGGGACTCCAGGCTGCAGCAAGGCTAGCGTCAGAAAGCACACGCCATCAGCTGCTGGCATGTGATCTGTCTGTCAGTGGGCTGGGATACCAACAATGTGGTTTTCTGTATCTCAGAGCCAGTGAAACCAGTGGGTTTTGGAGTAGAGCTGAACCTCCTTGCATGAAGCATGCAGGTCACCTTTGTTTTGATTGAATTTTTTGAGGTATCCTGCTCACAAGCAAAATTTGGGTCTTAAATGCAGTTTGACTCTCGGCCACACACAGTTCTTGCAGATTTCAGGACTGCATTTCTGAGTGCCGGGGGAAAAAAAAAAAGACTTGGCTTACAGGACAATAACACAGTCACCATTCAGTGGTAAATCATTACAAGAGGCTGACATGACCCTGGTTCACTGGGTCTGAAATAGGGCATTAAACATTTCTGTAAACTGCTCACTTGAATTAATAAAAGAAAGTGAGAACGTGGAGGCTGAAGTTAACAATAGCTGAAATTTTTCTTAGGTGTATAGACCCAGACCCAAAATTATTTAGGCACTTAACTCCAATTAAATGTCTGGGATATAAGCGGTGTGGACCTGATCTATAGGGTTGTGTTAGCATGTCTGACATGGATTCTTACACCTTTCCATGTGCAAACTGAAAGCCATGCTAGGGCAATAAAAGGTGCTACTGTGGTGTAAAATGATAGTAAAGGAAAAGAGATGGGCCCTGAGGCAATTGCCCCTCCAAATGATTGCTCATTTGAAGTAGTATCTTGACAAAGGAGAGTTCCCTTATTCCTTGTGTAGAAAGGTGAATTAGGGCTTTTTTTAAAAGGTGACTCTGACATGTCTTTATTTCCTGAAGCCTGGAAAACACAGGTTTGCAAAAACAGCCATACTGCTTTCTTAAGCAGAGCAGCTCTCAAAAGCTCAAGGCCTGGTTCCCAAACGCACGATGTGGTTGGTCTCCCTGAATGCAAGCCAAAATAGAAACCACCGCTAAGAGAAGAAATTGCTTTAGTGGAATTAGAAGTGTTAGGAGATCCTTTTCCAGTTCTCAAGATACAAAATGTGGAACAAAAGACAGACTGAAAATCAGAAAACACAGAAATTCCCACCTGCACGATGCCACTGAAAGGAGGGTGTTCAGCTTCTGGGTAATATGCTACATTGTTCACTAAATAAGACAAAGGTGGAAGATGCTATTACCTGTACAAGGTAGCAGAGGAAAACAGTGGCATGAATCTCCCTCCCCCAGGTATTTAACTGCACACCAGCAAGGACCAACTCAGTAGGACAGTTCCCAAATCTGTGCAACTCCAAAGACTTATCTACAGAGGGCATCTACTCCCTTAATATCACACCCTTGGAGATGGCAAGGATTTGATTCTTTTTTCATTTAAATTCCTTTCAGGGGGAATATTGGCAACTCCTATAGACACTGTGTTCACTGACAAACTAAAGTTGTCATTTTTTAGCCTCTCAAATGTCAAGGAGAGAGTTAAGGAAAAGGCTGGTTTGTTTACAGACATTTTTAACATGATGGTGGAAAGCAGCCAGCATAAGAAAGTTCATCTTTCCTACCCATTCTCATGTCCCATGATCAAAATTGGAATCCACTAGATTTATCTCCAGGAAGATATGTAAGGTTTTGTAAAATGAGAACAGTATCCAGGTCATTCAGATGCTCTCAATGACTGCTGGTGACAGCAAAAATTCACAAAGAATGCATGTGCTTTGAGCACATCCAACAGAGAGAGCTCAGTCCATCAGTTTGGTGGTTGTACTTAACAGCCTGCTGGAGCATGAACTGCCCTTTGCAAGTGCCACAACAACGAGTCCGCTGCATAACCTTCACCAGGTTAAGGGCAATCACACGATGGCAGAGAGGAGTTGCCATCCTTGTGGCCAACACAGCTGAATGTTGGAAATCCCAGCACAGCTGGGATCGTCAGCTCTCAGTGACTGGCATAAAGGAATGACACTCCAACCCTCAGAGATTGGCTAAATGTGACCCTATGACCCAAGGAGGCATTTGCCTATCCTTTTGAAATCTGCACACACACACACAGAGACACACACATGAACACAAACATACTCTCTATGTCATCATCATCTGCATGCTGGCCGCCAGCTTAGATAATTTAACTGAATAAATATTTCATCACCCATTCTGCATAGAGGAAGGACGACCTCTCCCAGCTCCCAGGGAGGGTAATGAAAGGTGACACTAATCTGAGCTGTGTTATTCTTGAGAAGTTGGGGTGGGAGAGGAGACTGGCAGTCAGATTGAGAACCTCATTAACTCCTTCTTCAGAAATGTACTCCCTCTGAGCAACTTGCGGGGATAAAACCACCCTCAGAAGTTGTTTTTTAAGTCACTTAAAGGAAGAAGCTGCAAGGGGAAAGCAAGACTGAAAGTGCTGTATTATTCTGAAGCAATACTGGTTAGTTTTGGTTCATTAGTGCCTTTTATTTTGAAGGACTGCTAATCTCTTTACAAGTTGAAATACAGTCAGTGCACCAGGATCTTCTTTTCACCTGCCAACGAAATGCAGCAGTTTAATTGCATTCATCTACTACAAATGAGGCTTCAGGACTGAAAGGAAGAAGTATTAGCCATGATGAAAACTGAAGAAATACAGCTTATACTGTCATGTACAATTGCAGCCTTAGGAACTGAGCTGATCTATCGGAGGAAAAATCCTGACTGTCAAGGGGGATCATATGGTATTAAATGATTGACAAGTGTTTACAACCATTAATTGACATAAACCAGTGAAACACTTATGTTCCAAGGAAGGGTGGGAGTGCAGATTTGTCTCCTGGAAGCTGTTCTCCACAGGCTTCTGCTAAGCCTACACAAATTCCGCCACCAGACCAATGGCCCGAATCATGACGGCACAGAAAGTCTCCCCCCTGACTTTTTTCCTTATCATTCCCAAGGGTCATCACTTAATTTCTCACCTGACAAGACTCAAGACAGACATCATCGTTTCTCTTCTTGATCTTGTCTTTTATAGGGAGCAAGAACTCAGGAAGACCCAGGAAGATGATGTAGTTCAATGATCATCATGTATTACGTATCTTCTGGTAGCAGCTAGCCATGTATCTGTTTCAGCTGCCTCTGGCAGGGCACATGATATCCAAGCTGGAGTCCTTCGACTCAATCCTCTGTGTTGATGGCTCTTATATCAAGCCAAAGGCACCCAGCTGTGAGACATTACTGTTCTATGTCCAGAAATTATTAAGAAACTGTAGGATCTACCAGACAAAAGAGATGTTGTTTGCTGAACCGTAACAACTCAGGCTGTTTAACTTCCATCCTGAATTCTTCTTGGAGGCCTGCCAGCACCGCTTGGTATCACAGTCACTCAAAATGTTTGCACAGAGAAAAAGATACTGGAGTATGATACACATAGTCCTTGCTTACAATACAAACTATAGATGTTTTGTAAGCAAGGAGGGTTTCCTCATGCTGTTCGAATGATTAAACTAAAAGAAGGAGCAGATGCAGCAGATATAAACATTATATATTTTAGAGACTAAGACATCCTGGATTCACCCTGCCTCAT
Organism: Fulmarus glacialis; assembly: GCF_000690835.1. Taxonomy (NCBI): domain Eukaryota; kingdom Metazoa; phylum Chordata; class Aves; order Procellariiformes; family Procellariidae; genus Fulmarus; species Fulmarus glacialis. The sequence continues at coordinate 103,036 of NW_009227569.1, read as the reverse complement.
ACACTGAAGTTGCTGTGACAAGATTGAAGGGTTTTCTTTCACAACATCCTGATCCAAGCAATGAGGAAGCTGGAGGTTGGTGTAGCAGTTACCATCGTTCAGGGATAGTAGATTGTGAGTTGCGTTGCAGATTGCAGCATCCTTTCAAACAAAGTGGATCAAAAAGCAGCGATTTTCATGCAGTCCTTTCCCTCTCTACCTGCATTGTCCCTGTTAGTCTTAACCAGTAGCTCCTGAATTAGCTACCTTTAGGGAACTTAGAGCAATTCCTCTTAAAACAGGAGTCTGACATTGTCCTTATTCTACCCTCCCTGCCATGCCTCTGGATTTTGGGATAACTGTGTTGTCCTGATACTTATAGTCAGTTTTGGATGCAACACACTTCTAATTTTTGTAAATAAGGATTTTCACAGGTCAGAAAAGAGCTAGGCATTCAAAATCCTTATCAGGCATACTTGCTTGCTTGAACTGTATCTTGGATACTTAGTTATATACCTTGCACATGTATATATTGGTATCATTGCAGTCTTGCTCCAATGATGATCTTCCCTGGTTCTGCTGGATGAGCCTGTTGTGAAATACAACACACAGTGTGGCAGAAGCAACTCTCTCTTCTGGAGGAAGGGAATGGTGCAGAAAAACAGAGAAGGTTGCAACTGCATTAGCAAAAGTGACATGCCAAACTTGCAAAATCTTTCCGCCATTGACCATTTGCACAGTACTGACAGCTGGGGGTTCTTGCATAGAACATGAAGCTAACTTTGCAACAGACTTTTGTCACAACACAGATATAGGCAAAAACAAGCTTATGTCCTTGATCATTAGCAGAGCCTGGTTCCAGCACCAAGACTGAGAGAGTGCTGATCTCTGCACAGGGAACAAGGGATTTTTTTGGTTGTTGGGTTTTTGGTGGTTTGGTTTTTTTTTCTTTTTTAAATGAAAGCGTATCAGGAAAAAGCAAAGTTATGGAGAGACACAAAATAAAGGCCTGGAGGATGTTCTGCTTTCTCCCACCCATGATAATCAGGCAAGTTTTCTGGGTAGTGCTTTGCTGAGTGAGAACCAACTAAAAAACATTGGACTAGTGTGTCATGTGTTTAGTTCAGTGGTTCATCCAGAACCTGGGGGTCTGTACAGGCTCATGTTGCCTTGTTGGGTTTGGGATTTGTACTTTACACTAGTGTTACACCAAGATTCATTGGCAACTCTGTCTATACAAGGAATGCAGAGCAACAGTCCCTGTCCCTGGTTCTAGATCCTCTGGGGGGACATTGGGAACATAGTTGTTGACGTCTGTGGGAGCAGGATCATGTCCTGTGACCTTACCAAGTTTCCTATGCTCCTCGTTCTCGCCTCATTTAAAAGTCACTTGTGGACTTTACTCAAACTTTCCAAATAATTTTGCTTTTGAATATAACCAAGCCTGGGAAAATTTCTTTTCATAATGGGAAGTTTGGGAAAGTTGTATCTTTGTGGGAAAAAAATGCAAGATGGCATAATGCAAGTTATAAACCTTCATTCTAGCATTTCTGTTAGCAACTGTTGCAATGACAAAAACAAAACCAAGGAACTATTGGAAGGGGGTACTTGCAGGTATGAAGGAGAAACATCACAAGGAAGTCATTCACGGGGGTTTTTTGTGGGTTGGGATTTGTGTAACAGGGAACGTATGTTTGTTAGACTGCAAGGGGAACATTTTGACTGGATGTGAGGAGCAGATGTATGCACAGTACATGGCTACCTGGGAATAGGATGAACTGGGGTAAGTGGCATGGGAGGTGTTTTCCATTCCTATGCATTTTCCTTGAATAGGCAGCTGTTGGCTGGGTAACTTATAATACCGCTGGTTAGACACAAGGTAAAATTAAGGTCTCACGTTTGATCTCCAAACACTAAGATGTTCAGGTTCTTAGGGCTCAACACTTTGACTAATACAAATAGCCTTGGAGATAACAGTCAGTGTTTCATCTCCACCTGGGGAAATTCGATGGTTATTTGAAGAGTCTTTTTTTCATTTTATTTTGCTTTTCTTTAGGGAGAAGGACCTAATCCTGCTGCAGCATTTATTTAATATAACTCTTTTAAAGTGTCTTCTTGCAGTTTTCAGGTTTGCTTAAATTTAAAAATGTTAAAGAAAACAGTGTAGAGCCTTTTATTTTCTTTGTCAGCATGAGAAATTAATCACTAGATTTAGAATTCTAAATGAGAAGATATATCAAGGAGAAAACAGGCCACCAGTCTAAAGAAAAAAGATGCTTACATTCTTGGAAGGACTGTGGAAAAAAAACTAAAAGCATTCCTCATACACAAATGCTTTAAGGCATTATGAATGGATCTTTAAAAGTTCATTTGAGTTGAATCCAGGCTTTCAAGTTCCAACCTGAGGTGACTTGGATTTCTCTGTTGATTACATTTAAACAAAAATCTTTTTATGTTCTCCTAAACTAACAAGAATGGAAGAAAAAAGATTGGAAAAGTGCAATTGCAAATGCTTTTGACCCTGAAGGTCTTTAACTCTGTTTTTAAAGAAAATGTAGCCAATACTCTTCTCCAAAAGTGGTGCAATCCATGATTAAGAGAATGACAGGAGCTCCAACAATAGTGGTTTTGTATAAATGGATGACTTTTTTGTCATTACTTTTTTCTCGCTAACTCAGGCTTTCTTTTCCACCAGGACCAAATAGAGTGAAAGGAACTGAAGTTTTTATTCTGGCCCTGCAAGCTCTCTTTTGGGTTCCCACAGTGTCTAGAGGGAAGCTTGCGCACTGACTGCAAACCACTGCAAAGCCAAATGGCCCAGAAGTCCTGGGAACCCCCAGGCAGCCGGCGTGTCCTCCCCTGCTCCACACAGCTGCAGCGGGGATGGGGTGTGGGGTGCAAGCACAAACTCCTGCTCTCGCCTTTCCAACGAAGGCAGCATGACCCCAGTCATAAGCTATCAATGTAGGCCTTGAGTTCTGCTCCATCTGTCCCATCAAAGCCACTAACCTTCGCCTCGCAAAATAACTAGCATAAAACTTTGCCGTGTTGCAGCAATGTGTAAAAAGCCAATCCTCTAAAGTTTAGAAAGAGCCTGTTCATCATCTCAAGGTTTCTGTGATTGTTGCAGTCTAACCTAAGCCTGAGTACTTCTCTCCAGGAGGAAAGCTTTAGCATGGGATTTCCTGGACAGAGATGCTATGTCACCTGATTTTGATTGCCAAAGAGTCTTTATTGTTCCAGTCCTGTACTTCATTATAATGTCATAGCCAAAATCAAGTGCTCAGAGATGGGGAAAGGAGACATGGTGTCTGAAGGAGGTGATTTTTCTCAAATCTTACTCTGCCTGCAGCTCCTTGTTAGCTGCTAGATCATATCCACCTGATGGATGGACCTGAAATGGACCTGATTTGATTCAGAACTAGACTTTAACTTAACACTAAGGCCTGAGCCAAGTCTTGCACCGAACCTGTAGGAAACGGCTTGAACAATGCAGAGCTTCGGCTGCTGGCCAAAAGCAGAAAACATGAAAGTAAAATAATATTGTTTTGCTTCCAGTTTCCTGCAGCATTCAGAGCAGTGACATGAACAGACGACTTCCCGTGGAAGAAGCCAACTAAAGCAATGAATCGGGAGTCTCTGTAGAGCACATTCCCAGAGGGAACTGTAAACCAGCAGCAATTGGCCTTCTGGTTCGGACCCAGAAGGAACAGTGATTTTGATGGGGTTATGGCTGGATTCAATTAAAACATTTTCCCCGTTATCTGAATCTGATATTGTCCCTCCTTTTGCCACACACCAAGAGGTCCACTGAATCCCATTAGCCCTGAATCCTTTCTGGACAGTTTGCTCAGTCGGAGGACAGGGCCTGGCAGTAGAAATGCAAGGGAATTTATTTCATTATCTTTGCCAGTACATTGCAACGCACAAGCCCAGCTGACAAAAAAAAATTTAAAAAAAAAAAAAAATTATATCTCCCAACATTTTCCCTTTGATTTCAATGGATAGCATTAGTTTTGAATTCTGAACATTATTATTGCAAGGCTTTGGGATATTTGCTGAAAGGACTTGACTTGAAATCCCAGAATATGGTTGCTTAGAGGCTTTTTATCAGTCCTTTTGTATCCTATTTCTTAAAAGCTCTCAAAGAACTTTACTTTTGAAATGCCTTGAAACAAATTTCACCTTTTTCTCCTACCAGACGTATGAAAAAAGCTTCCAGAATTTAACAGTTACTTTATGTAATCCTTCTTGCATGTTTAACTGTATTGTTTTTATTTCTTTTGTTAAGATTAAAGTAAAAAGTGTTTTTAAAAATATATATTAATATAGGTGTCTTTAGTTGCATGGAGGTAGAACCTAAACCCAAACAAGCTTTAGCAAACCAAAACTTCTTTTGCCTGCTGTTTTGTATGTGACAGTAACCAGTAGCAGATCCTTGGTGAAAGAGCATAAGAAACTAGACATACATACAGGACTCTCTCTCTGGCATCTCATCCCTGCAGCTCTCTGTGGGAGTATACACCAGAGATATGCACAAATCTGTGCTTTATTCTGTCACCGTCATTGGGAAAGCCCTTCATTAATTTAAATTCTCTGAAGCATTCAGAGAACTGAAAGGAAGGCAACATCCTTGGAGGAATTTTCTCAGATGCACGGCGGAGCTACTTCATCGTACCAGGAATTGCACACTATCTTGTATTTGATAAGGTATTATTAGATATGTGTTAGATATTAAATATAAGATGCACATATTATAGGCAGTTTGTTCATAGACACTTGTCCCCCGCCTCCCATCCTGCCTGTTTTGCAGAGGCCCAACTTTCCTCCCTCTTGAGGCCCTCAAGAATAGCCTAAGTCATATATTCAAATGGAAGCACTGGTTGTGTGTATAACGTTAGCTAAATACATCTGCAACTAACCTGGATAATGGAGATACCTAGAGACACCAATGATAGAATATCAGCACAGTGATGTATTGTGGCTTTTCATAACTTCTCTGATTCCATCTTCAACATTTTTCTAGAAAGCCATCTCCTCATCTGCCAAATACAGGGATTTTGCCCCAGCCTCATGAAGATTGTGATATCATTGTTTCTTTTTAACACTAGACATTTTTTAAAAGAAAATGAAGATGTACTTGGATTACAACTAAAATTGATTTTCTCTTAAGCGTAAAGTACAAATTAAAGTGGAAATGTTTCAAAACTTGAGAAGTTTCGAAAGTGCTATTGAAGAAGTAGGACCAAAAAAATGGAAAACATATATTACACAAAAGTTCTAAGCCAAACTTTAATAAACAGAGAATTGATTCACAATAGGGAAATGGCTGCTTTTAAGGTGAAAGTTAATATAATAAGGATTACTGTGATATTCCTTCAATATATAAGAGCCAATCCATATTTATGGATGGACTAATTAAGGCACTGAACGAAAATATCTGACATTAATAGGGAATAGAAAAGTAAATCAAGGAAAGTGCCTAAGAAAGGGATGTTGAATAGTTCACTGGCCTGAGATTAACCTAAAATCCTTCTTATTTTGTCAGCATTGCTATTATTATTTTTAGCGCTTCCCATTCAAATTGTGCTAAACCCATACATGAAGTCTCCTGACAGCAAGTTCTACCAGTCCATTTTAGAATGGGATTAACAAATCTATGGAGCTGCCATTATGGGGACCTTAGATAACTAGCGTTTATTTCTCCATAAATGCTGATGGGATTTTAGGTCATCACTATTTTGTGAGCCACCTCTGAAAGAATAGTGTCCCAGTTACATACACAAACCCTGCACATACAGGAAATAGGCATGGTAACTGCAAGCAAAGTAGCCATCTGGGCAGTTCTGAATGCTTTGCAGGTGTGAGGATGTTATTTGTCTGGGTAAGTGCAATGAGGAAGTGCAGGTGCACTTTACGTTCATTTATGTTCATGCAGTACATATACACAGCACTAGAGACACTACCTCATCACATTGGTGAAGTTATTACATTTGAGAACAGCTGTTGAACAAAGTGCATGACCTAAGGCTAGATGTACAGAGAGATGTTAGCACCCAGGTCCCCCGAGACATCCCTGAGATGTTGCCTAACCCAAAGATTTCTCATTCCTGTTTGTTCAAAGTTTTCACAAACTAAGTTCTGCAGCTTCTCTAAATACTGGTGCAGGGCATGTGAGCTGCTGAACAGGATTAACAGGACCAGCACACTCCTGTCCAGGCATCCTTCAGGGCCTAGAGGGCTATCTCAGAGCCGGACTCCCACTTTGGGCACCTCACCCAAGCTGTCCCATCCCTTACTGCTGTCACCGACAGCTGGGCTCAAACCCCAGTTACAAATACAGCAGGCAGGGTGAGATGTTGAATCTGAGTCCAGGTGACTTTGCATTCCTGGATAAGGGTACGGGATGAGAAGAGCTCTCCCCTATTCGCTGCATTTCACCGACAAGAAGAGACTGAGTTCAGAGAATTTCCTTCAAGGAGCTACACTTGCAGAGTAGGGTGTGGGCTCCTTCTTAGCCGCACATAGACATCTGAGCCACTGGCAGATAACACTGAGTCCACACCTGCCTGCTCAGTGTCTCTACCAGTATATGGCAGCTCCCCAATAAGGGTGTTGATTTGTAACTCCCAGTTTTTCCTAACGCATTTTATGGAGAATTGGGTGCCTAAATCAGGAAGACAGATAGAAGCACAAGGCTAAAGGCTAAACAAAGTAATTTACGGGGCTCTACCTACAGATCCTTCACTGATTTCCTACCTGAAATGTTCTGAAAGCGCCAATAACAGCCTACCTGGGCTGCCTTTAGGGCAGAAGCTCTGGAGTTCATCCACAAACCCTGCCCTTAATCACAGCACTTCTCCATACTGATCCTGAGCTCATTACTGGAGCCAAAATATCTGCGCTTATCAAGGTCCATCAGCTGGTCTTGTTAAGCCAAGATCCTTGCAGAAGACTTGTTCAGAGAGAGGTCAAATAGTGGTCTCAGACAGAATCACAATATTTTGTGTTCTTTAATTCCTCCCCCATAAAACTGCACTGTGCAACAGAACTGCATGTCCAAGAAAGTTCTCCGTGTTGATTTGCCCTTTGAAAAAAGGACTTAATGAGAAAATCAAGTGTCCCTTCACCGGAATTACATTTGAAAATGGAAGCACAGCAAGGCAATTTGCCTCAGTAACTAATTTCTGATGTCTGTAGCTTAGAAGCATCAATACTTTAGCAGCCACTGGTTTGGATAATTGGAAATAAGGGTGATTCTTTCACAGAAACTGATGTGAAGGCTGACTCAGCCTGGATTTCCACTCTGTGGGTTCATTTTCAGTGTCAAAATGAAAAAGATTTGAGGAAGTATTCTCTACCCATAAATCAGTGGAAATAATTCATTATTGGGTCCAGCCCAGGAAAAAAAAATCTATTGCAAAAGTAAGAAGAGGTAGGGGACGGTGTTTAATTTGAGTAAAGGTTGCTCAAAGTTTGTTTAAAAAAGAAAAGTTTAAACTGTTCTAGACTTTTCAACCATTACAAGTTCATTAGCGTTGCCAAGGTAGCCTGAAAACTTAAGGGTTCGCAGTGTCTTAATTTGGTTATGTCTGCACACTTTTGGCAAGCTATGTTATCTCTTAGTGCCTTGCTCCGTTATCATTTATTACATAGTGAGTGGAAAACATTACACAAGCTGGCAATGTGTGAAGCCGTGCGAGTCCCACAGGGTTGTTTTTCAGAGCATATATGAACTTTTCTTTAGATTTTAGTACGTGGAATTTCAAATCCTTCTACTTCCATAGGACTTTGATAGAGTGAGGCTGAGAAAACTTGCAAACCGCAGACTATTTGCATTTATCTTTCTTTCTTAAAGCGTGGAGAATTCCCATTAAAAAAAAAGTCATTAGTATTAAAATGGAGGTAAGCAGCAACATCACGGCTAAGAAAACCACATTGTCAGATCATTGGGAACACATTCAAAGTACTATAAAACTGATACATTTACTGCTTTTACAATCCTGCCTTTCTGAAGCAGCAGAGCAGAAGCGCACACAGTAGGCTAGGTAGCAGTTACTCTATTCCAACCCTGAATGCTCCTGAGAGAAGAAAATTTTTCTTCCTAGTGGCAGCTTTTTTTCCTTCTGGCTGTGGTTGTGACAATGTCAGCACATCTGCTGCACAGAGGGAGGTCTGGAGAAGCTGGCTCCAGCGTGTTCCCATTCTCCAAAGATCAAGGCTGTGCTGCTGGGTATTTCAGTGGGCACTTGGAGCAGCCTCAGCAAGGAGGAACCATCAGCACTGTTCCCTCTGTTCTCCTTTTCTACTATTTTATTATTCACCTCTACATTACACCATGATTTGCAGATCTGCATTTTAGCCTGGGGGACTCTGTCTTACTGCCTTGCAAGTTAATGAAATTTCGCACATTGGCAGTTTCATCTTTGGACCACTGAGGTCTGTAATACGGAAACGCAGATCTACCCAGAGGGAGGAGGCAGAGGTCAGTGTCCCCCCCACTAGCTCTCCTTGGTGCACCATGTGCTTGAGGTCACATCACAAGGAAGGGGCTGTGCTGATGAATAGTAACCCTTATCAATAATGAAGTGACACCCACCCTAGTACAGGTGTCCCCCTACATATCAGGTGCTAGAGCAAAACATACCATCCCAACATAAATCTGCACAGTCCAGTCTCACTTTAGGATCAGAGGCCTTTTCTTATCATCCTGATGGCTCCCTGCATTTCGTTTTGCTGACATTTCAGACACGACACCTCAGTTGCCATTGACATTTCAAATGTAAAAACAAATGGTGTTGCAAAAGACTCAGAATAAATCACCCTTCAAATACAAGTGACATAAAATTGAATAAGTCATGGCTGAAGAACAGGCTGCAGTAAAAAAAATTCTCTGCTCATTTTTTTTTATGAGCATTACCTGCAAGAATGTCTGTAGATACATAATTCAAGTAAATGTTATTTAATGATTTCTTATTTATTTATACAGCATTATCTTCTATATCTGCAATGAAGAGATGGTGTGTTTTCCCCTTAACTATATCATGTTCAAGAAAGATCTGAAAGCGTGTAAGAGAACTTGCTTAATAGTTGTACGTTTGACTCCAGCAATTTTTCAATCTGTTTGTCTCCATCGGAGTATTTATAAAACATTAGTCATGGTAGGCTGTAGATTCAGTTCATGCATTTTTGGACCCTGCATTTTTCTAAATTCAACACCACTTCAAATTAAGGAATAGAAGAAGCAAATATACTATTCCTTTAACACTTTCTTGCTCCTATAATCCCTGTGATTTTGCTAGCTATCACATATGCAATACCTCCACAGAAGGTGAGCTAGGAGAAATAAGCCAAAATGCTCAACCAAACATAATGCATGGATAGTGAATGTTACCGCCAACAAGCAGAGCAAATACTCTTTGTAGAGAAATGTAACATCATAGATGGCTGCAGAACCCTGATTTGGTCGGGGGGAGAGCAGATCTTGCTGTAGTGGATGTTGATAAAATGTACTGAGAGCACTAGGAAAAAGTGATTTTCATACTGGGTAATCTCCAGTACATCAGTGCAGGGTTTTCAAGCTCACTGAAAAGCTCTCGAAATCAGTGACCACTGCATCAAACCGAGGTCTGGTCTTTCCCAGGGCTACTGTGCAGAAAGCTCAGTCCAGCCTGGCTGATGCCTCGCATGTGGCCACATGTGAGTTGTCTCCAGTGGGTCCTGGGTGCTTTTGCCAATCCATCTCTCAGAAGCAGTCCTGTCTCCATGCCCTGCTGTGTGCATTGCCGTCCTGAAACCCAGCTTCCCTGATCATTTTGGCAAAGCTCCTTAGCACAGAATTTGTTTTCCCAGCACTAAAGAGGAGATGAGCAAATCCCACAGGCTTTCCAGTCCTGAGACCCCACATTTCCTGGTCCTTCCCCTAAAATCATAAGATATACTGCTTCTAGTATCCCAAAGGCTAGATCTCTGGTCTAACTGAGTATACATTCCATGTGCATTGCAGCACTACATTAACCCAACAAGGATGCAATATGCGCCAAATTCCATGTGGGAGTTACAAAGTTATGCTGAAGGGAAAATGGCAATACCCAGATTCACGTAAACGTACTCAATGTTATTCAAGTCTTGCAAAAGCAGGATTCACCCTTTTATTTTGCAAGGAGATGCTTAACAAAATTACATTTTTTGCTGAAATTTTATACTGGGTGCATCATTGTTGAATCCCTAAAAACCAGTCTCATTAAGTGAAAGCGTGAACGGACAGATGCCCTAATAATAGCTTGATTTGAAGCGTAAAGTGGGTTGAAGTACTCAGCATGCCATTTTCTAATCAGGAATGAAGGTTTTAATGCAAGGCTTCCTGACAATCTCAATTTTGTAGTGCTTATATAAATTACTCTGTAGATGTGTGTATGTTTTGTTAATTTACTGGGTAAAGGAATGCATTTCCTGATGATACAAAATAGGATCTGACTACAAATGCAGCCAGGGCTACCTGCTCCTGTGAAGAATGTTAGGTGATCACATCAGAAAGCCCCCCCATTTACAGGAATACCTAGCACTGTGGAAATTATTTGTCCCACCAGAAATAGAGTTGAGGATCTGTTGCCTTGAATATAATGTACAATAATCTGTGCATATACCACGGCAACACTTCAACTGCTTGTACCCTAAAATAACCTCCATTCACCTTGAACTCTTAGGGACAGCTCGTGTAAAAGGTCCTGGGAGTTCAAGTTCCCTTTGAGCTTGTGTCCTTAGGAGACAGTCAGAGGGGCAGAAAGGACTCATGGACCTGGGAGATGTTCTTCATCTCACTCACCCTTAAACACGCCTTTCCCTCCCCTATCAAGTTCTTTCCAGAATTCCTGTCAGGTTTAACTGATTAATATTCTGGAAGTCCTCTAAGGATGAAAGGAGCAAGATGCACGCCATATGGTCATCCCATCAAAGTAACCCAAGAAAAATCAGTGGCAGCTCCACACAATCCTGGTTAATGATAAGTCAGGAGGAGAAGACTGACTGCAGGGTCTTTGATCCATGAACATACCTGTAGTAATTGGGGTCATGGTACTTCCTGTAGCTGGTGCATTTTAAAAGGCCAAAGTCAGTAACCCCTGAGTAATTGGGACTGTTACTGAGCAGATGACATGCTTTGAAGCAATGACATTATATCAATTATGTGGGGTGAAATCTAGAGGTGAAAGTTTGTAGGAACAAATCAGAGCTAGAAATAAAACTTGGGGTAAACCATTACAAATTAAGTCCAAAATCCCAGATTTGGTCAGTTTATTGTTCACCAATAACTTGAGCTCCGGAAGGGGCTCCTGGAGAAGTCACTTCTGACACCCCAAGCTGCGAAGTGAAGCCACAGGACAGCAATGGCATGTTTCTGCCAACAGGAGAGGGGAAAGAGAGTGCTGCTAACCCAAACCCCTCCTCATGTGGTGAGAGGCTGTTTTTAGTGAAGTCTGGGAGGAGGGGGATAGGAGGGAGCACAGCTTTTGGTCACAGCTGCACCAAGCTAACGCACCCTGCCCGTCCAGGATCTCCCCCACGAGCACAGTGTTGCACTTCAACCACTCCAAAAGAGCAGTCGCAAGAGCAACCAGGACAAGGCACAGCACCAGTGACTTACCTTCAGCTCGCCGCTGGGGGACATGCTGCAAGGAAATAATCCAGACTTTAAAAATCAACCCTCCAACAGAACAAATGTGTCCCCAAGAATATAGTATTATAAAGAAAATAACGGTGCACTTCCATTAAGAAATTTAATCAAACCAGCCCTGCAATGCACTATCAATATGAAACAGCATACCTTCCCACACCCAGATCCTGTTTTCCTAAATTTTTGCAGAGAGATGAAATGGTGCCAGAGCTACTTCGGTAGATGACAAAAAAAAAAAATCTGGATTCACCTTTTTTCAAGAATTGATTATTAACTATAGTAATGAGAAATTGCAGCAACCAATGATTGGTTTATTCTCCCAAGCCCTATTCATAGTGAAGGTGATATTGTACGGAAATTTAACTTGTATAATAATAGACACATGCTGTCTCAAAGGGTTCCAATGCACTTTGGAAATAGTACAATATTGGCTCAGATATGGGCCAAACAATGCCTCTTGTGCAACTGCACAGTAGTCACCATGGCTTTATGTCACTTTTCAGATATAGCTATGTCTGAAAACAGTTTGGAGCGCTGGCAAACCTACAGGGCAGCGCTTCCTACAGAGGATTGTCGCTCCGGGGCCTGACGCACTTGGGCCCCGCAGCACGCTCGGTTGTGCTGCAGCAGGTGAGCGCACACTTCGACAAGCCATTCCCATCTCTCACCACATGACAACCAACCACTGCTCTGTGGGCAGCTACTCTACAAACTATGATTTAAGGCATACGATTTAAGTTGCACAACATTTCCTCTTCAGGGTCTGCAGTGGAGCTCTTTTCCTTCATCTTATATATTTCTCACTATACTGAAAATTTTCAGGCAGAAGGCAGATGCCAGAGGAAAGATCACTGCATGATGTGCAGTGAAAGGAAGGTGGAATATTATATACGTAAATACATATAAACATAAGCACATGATGTAGGAGTAATTTGCAGATGGATTTCTCCGCACAGCATTCATTGTGTATAGTCAATCTTATTGGCTGACAATAGATTATTGATCTATCATAATTTGAAAGGATCTTTTTTACTTGCATAAATTGTCCCCTTCTGACCGGGACTGAACACAATATCCATTCTCGCCAGTGAATACCGGCCGTGGGTAAAAGCAGGGTCTGTCCCTGCACTGGCCTTTCCCAGTGGCTGTGCTTTACTGTGGCCTTTGCCTCAGCAAACACGTGCCCTAATGGGGTTAGTTCAGAGCAGCCCAGACATATTCCTCTTCTTTCCCCTTCTCTCTGCTGATAGATTGACCTGCTGACTTTCACTGTGAAGGAGTCAGCAAAAGAGCCCTCATGTTACAAATGGCCCCCACATCTTCCATTTCCACCTCCCTGGGGTTTGGCATCAGAGCTGAAAGAACAATGGTGAGATCTGCTTTTACACGTAGAAGGACCGACTAGAGTAAGGTCATTGTTTCCCCACTTGTCCTTAACAGAAATAGTTTGAGGGTCGTAAAAAAAGCATGTCTGAATACTTAATATTCATAAGAGGTTTAGTCTTCTTTCAACAACCTTGAATAAATGATAGAGAACGTGATAACACTGTAGTGGCAGCTTATTCTAATGATCAAAGCAGTCCATCATTGGGGAATAAATGTTCTACCTGAGCAAAAAAATTGTTAATCCCTAAAGAAATTTATTACTTACAAGGAAAATTCACTTAAAATCATCCCATTAACTCTGTAAAAAGAAAGAAGGTGGTTTATATTGTATCATAGACTTTCTTACAGTCCTGCAGTATATTTAGCTGAAACAGCTTGAGTGAAAACTGGGAATAAATATTAGTTTCTGCAGTTTGAGTATCATTGAGGCATTTTCCCAGCTGTACAGTGCAGTACACAGTACATCCTGTTCATAGTATTTTGCAAGCTTCTTCCCTCTGAAATGACACATAAGCTAGGAAAAGAACTGACCTTTGGTTTGATTTACATAGGGGATTGATCCATCTTCTCTGTTCCTCAGATCCTCTGTTTTTTGACCTACCAACCCAAACAGATCCTTTTTATATTAATCAACCCTGATATCTCTCCTCCAGCTCCCCAGTGAAGTCACTACTCATCTTTCTGAAGGCAGCAAGCTCTGCAGGTTTCTCTCATCCTGGCAAGTCTTTTAACTCCACTCCCACCTTAACAAGCATTTCAAACCTCTTTGTTCCCTTGCCCAAACAGTGACCCCAAAAAAGTATACACTGTCCTCAGCCTTCCAAGATACACCTCCAAATCTCCTCTTAGAAGCGAGCACCTTACAGTGTTCCAGCTACGGAGCCTTGAAGCTCAGCTTTTCCTTCCATCTGTCTATTCAGGGGAGACATCTCCTTTGGAAATGCCCCATTCCGGTATTTATGATCATGCCTGCAACACCTGGCATCAGAGTGATTTCTCCTTGAATCTCACCTAGATTTCTATTTTCTATAGTGAGGCAGTACACTTTTTTTTCTTTTTCCTGATAGACCATATTTTGTGAAGGAGAAAGCTCTGCTACTGGAAAAGAATGGCAGGAGAATAATGTCTGAGATGGCTGGTGCAGATTCCTAATCACTTGCAAAATCAAAAAAAAGGTACAGTTCTGGATTTTAGTCCTCCTTATTTATTGGGACTAAACTGAACCCAATTAATTTTATACAAACTGCAAAATAATCTGCAAATGAGAAATACTCAAAACTCTCTGAGCTAAGTATAGTCCTAGCCAGAATTTTTTTTAATTAGCAAGTGGATGGTTGGATGGATGGATGGATGGGTGGATGAATAACATCATGCAAAAAGCTATGAACTTCTTAAAATCTACCTAAACAAAAAAGGCAGTTTTCTCTCTGCTCTGACAGCTTTCTAATCCATGCAGCAGAAATCCCAAGTAAAATCCATGCATCCAGAACTTGCTCTTTTGTTCTTGGTATGTAGAGCACACATAACATTAGTCATTACTACTCATAGCAATATAGTAAGCTACTGAAGCATTGTGTGAATTAAGGACAAAATGAAATTATTCATAATAGAGCTGTACAGAATTTCCATACTACAGAAGACACAATGTGTGGTTCTTTACCACTCTTTTTCTAATCTAACCAAGCACCTGCCATGCTATTAATTTGAACTTACATAGTATCTTCCAGTTGATTGTTATTATGCCTATTGTTACTGATGCTGATCTAACCTCCACTGTGTTTCTCTAGGAAGAAAATACAGAAAGCGAGAAGCTGATACCCATGAGAACAAAGATAAATTACTGGGAATAAATTATCCAGTTTCATGTATCAAAGTTTATTGGAAATAATAGGAAGAACATTTATCAAAAGGTCTGGAGAACATGTGATCCTTGATTGTCAGCCTCTATTCAGTTAAAGAAGATTTATCATTCTCAGGGGGATTAATACATTTTTATGGGCACTTGACTAGCTAGTCATTAATCATTGTGTATTTTCTAGATCCCAACTAAACCAGAAATTGAAAAAGCAGTAATTAAAAACTTTTAAATTACATCCTTATAGATCTTGATTCATAGGGGTACTTGGGGACATGCCATAGTTTGTTAATTTAATAGGTTTGCTTATCTACCTGATTGGAGTTAATCAGCTTTCTGAAAACCAACTGTACCTTTCAATCTCATTACATAAAAGCAAGGTGGATCCAAAGACTCAGTGAATTCACTAGTTCCTTTTTACTGACTTTAATTGACTCTCTGATGCTTTCAGTACGGCAAGTGGTGTGGCCACTCATCTCACAGTCTGAGCAGTAGTCCTGGAAAATGACCAGAAAAGGCTGAGAACAATGGGTGATTTCTATACGTGGAGAGGATGAATGACCCAGGGTCTCTCTAGTTTGGAAAAGAAATAAGAATATACCTAGAGCTGCACCAGTCCTTGTAGGCACTGTTGTTAAAATGCTTCCTAAGCATCCTTCCCTGGCCCTGATCAGAGACAGGATGCAAAGCTAGATGGACCTCACTGGCCCTTGCTTGTATGCCTGTAGCCAGCCTTCCTGCAGAAATCCACAGGTCTGCTTCTGTACTGACCCAGGAATTAACCAAGAAACTTTCTTCCTTGCAACAAGCTTCTTGACTGATTTGTAATAAATTTTGAAGAGCAATGGGAAACAATGCTGTGGTGTTTTATTTAATTTTTTTAATGTATTATCTGTATTATTTATCTATCTTTGCATGTCTTCAAAATGTGAGGGGTATTCCTACCAATGTATGACTTCATTCTGTCATTATCTTCCCTGATGCTCATCCCCAGCAAACAGAAAAGAAATCAAACTTATTATTATAAACACGATATAATCTATAATCATTGCTAAAATAAAAAAAAGGAAGCTGTTCAGTGCTACACATGAATAAAAGGTCCCTACTATAATTAGTTTGCAGTGTAGAGAAGAAGCAAAAATTAGCAAAAAATACAACAGAAAAGCTCAGAAATTAACAAGAAGACACAGCACGTAATGATGCTTAGAAGCCGAAATCTTTGCAGAAGCGTTTTTTCTGGGCAGAAAGAAGAGAATTGGTGCACTCCTGCATTTTGTCTAGGGGTGCCAGCTAGAAGTCAATCCATCTGTTCTTTTTCACTCTTACTGGTACATGAGGAGAACAATATAGGCGTCATTAGAGTCCATCTCTGTTGGAAGATACAGCTAAGAAGCTGTGCACCCAACTAGCATTAAACCTGATATAAAATTTGGGCTTTCTACAAGCAGTTTTTTCATGTCAAAGCCAATTCTGGGTCAAGCAGCTTACAGTTCTCGAAGGTTCAGCTGAACTTCTGGATTTCACATGTCCGTGCTTGTCAGGCCAAGGCAAATTAGAAGCTCTTTATGCAATTTTTAAAAGCCAGTTTAGAGAAAACTTCTGATTGCCCTGTTTGCCACACCACACCTGACAGAGACATATTCCTGAGCCATAAGGCAACAATGTGAAAGGAATTCCTTTCCTTTTGAGAGTTTTTAAAATATTTAATGGCCATGGACTGGATTCTCTGAACCCAAAGTGCTCTGGTCCTGTAAGAAGGAGCATATAGTGGAAAATCAATGCATTTCAACTTTGTACAAGTAATTGCCCTTATTACTTTCCAGTTCAGTTGCTCTGCCTGATTGCAACACACACACCACTTAGTAGCCTTGTTGGCATTACAAAGAGCCATCTTTTGGACTGCTTTTTTGATTAATCACATTTGTATGCTGAAGTCTAAAGCCATTTAAAGATTTTCTATGGAAATACATCTTTCTGTCAGAAAATGTGCCAGATCAAATTTCTTTCATGGGAACACATTGATTTCAGTAAAACTGAGCATCAAAAATGGAAATGGAGCATGGGACATCTTGTACAATAATAAACCAAATGATGCAAAATGTAAATTTAGAGATAATATTGGAAAAGCTGAGATCCAGAGGAATAGATTTTCAAAAATCCTGTTCTTGATGAAAGATTCGAGATAAAAAGATGTCAAAATTTCAGAGCTTCTCATGAAGTAGACATCTATTTCTTTTTAGCTCTCTTGACTGTAGAGTTTATCAAGTCTCAATGCCTTTAAAGTTCCTACATACACTACCATCCTCACACTACTTGGGGTTGTTGGATAAGCAGAGCCACCACAAATAAAACACTGGTACCCTGGAGAGTGAGCCACATAAATGCACTGGACTTTTAGAAGTCATTTAGCTTCAAGTCAGAAACAAGAGAAATAGCTTAAATTATGTAAAAGATCTCTCCAATATCTCTACAGCTATCCCTCCTTTGGTCCATTTTGAGATTTAGATCCATGTGTAATAAGTATTCAAGCATGTGCTTTACTTTAAGCACAAATAGTAGTGTGGACATATACTCATGGGCTCAGAGTGATGTGTATAATTACACCTAATTAATTGAGAAATTTATTCTAGAAGGTCTTGACAAAGACACAGTTTTCCAATGTATTTCTAAAATTTCTGGAACATCTAAGTCCCCATCCCAACGGGAGGAAGAAGGAACTACAGATGACAGAAGTACAGTTTGCTTAAAGGATCTCTTCACTAGGCTTTTTTTTAACCCCGTAACTCTCCTTTGTGAAGAAGAAAATGCAGATACTATTTTATATGTTCTTTAGGGTTTGTGCTTTTCTTTTAGATTATATTTGTCACTAACCTTGGGCTAAACACGAATCATTTCTGCCTGCCCGAAGTCCTCGCCGTGACAGCTTTACTGCCTAAGTTCTCTTCCTTGCTCTATGCTAAGCTGCTGACAGCTACAAGGAAGGAAAAGGCTCAGATCTGCAAAAGCCAGTTATTTGAAATTCTTTACATTCTCTTTTGCATAACCTTATTACACTGCTGTCAATTTTTACCAGTCTTTACTATATTTTCTTTCCAAGCAAATGTAATTTTCAAGGAATATATCCGGCTGGCAAATGTGGAAAATGAAACACACTGTCCAAAGAACAAGGTTAGCAGTGTTATGATTCATATATTTGCATCAATTAGCAATGTGCCACCAGCCACGATGACCTAGCCACCCCAGGACCGGGTGAACCTTAGGAACTTTTCCATTCCTGACTTCCCTGCAAAGATGGACAGACAACACATTTTCCACTTGTGCTGGGTCCTTCTGTCATCTGGGAAGACCTTTCTTCACAAGTAACCAGAGCAATACTGCTCACCTCCTTCCAAAACACTCATCAGTTAGGCAGTGATGTCTAATGGTGTAGTCCTTCTAGACATTGAGCTCAGAAGGATTTCTGCTGCTAAAGGCAGCCTCTTAAGAGAGCACTCGGTATCTGTCACAACCCAGTCATACTGCTGCACGACTGCACTGGAGCTGAATTCGTATGATGCAGCACTGGGACAGTTCATCATTTGTTTCTGTACTTTTGAGCCAGCCACGTCCTATATCTTTGATCGCTCAAAATATTTGGCAGTTCTCCCCCACAGGATGCTTAACAACAAGGCCGCAATGGCATTTAATCACCCTGCTGTGAATCTGGGTTGGCCACAAAGCAGTTCTGCTTCCAGCTCAAGAAGGAAATTTAAAAAGTAATGAAAAAAAGTATTTGTACTTAGTGAGAAACAAAACTGTAACCAGTACTTCTCCAGCTCATAAGAAAGTTATGGTTTTGATTGGAATGATGTCTTTTGTCTGCTTTTACCTGCACACATTAGGATTCTAGGATCCTTTTTTCTGAGCAAGATCAGTTCTATACTTTCTGTCTCTTTAGCTTCATTAATAAGATCCATGCAGTATTTTCTGCTGTACTATACAAAATCTGACAGCTTCTTCCCACAGAAATCATTTAGTCTTTCATATGTTAGGGAGAAGCGGGAGCTGCCTTTCACTGTTTGTAGTAGTCTGTGCAACAACTTTAAGATATTTCTTTCACTTAAAGCTAAGATAGAAAAATCCTCCCTTTTCTACTTATAACTGATGGGCTGCTGTTGTATTTTTGCATTGTTAGAAGTGTTTGTCACATATGGTCTCATGTGCAATAAAATATTATGGCATCTGAACTTTTAGCACAAACACATACAGAATATAAGTTCTAATAGAGTTAGAAAAGGCCTATTAGCAACTCTGATCTGTCCCCTCGGCATTGGGGGTTTTCCTAGCGGTAACCTCCTTCACTGCAGGCTAACCTAAGGCTAACCTAATCTTATGGCTTATATTGCCTGCCAGAAGCTGTGTGCTCTTGGTCCCTCCTGGGACCGCTCTGGCTCTGGTGCACATTTGACCCTATGGCAAGTCAATTTGGGAGCAAAGCTGGCATACAACTAAACCTACAGGGACAAAGCAATCCAGACGCTAGGTGATATGCTGTAGACTCTTATAGCTGTGGGTGACACGCCATGGACCAAGGTAATCTCCAACAGAGTTTGAATATGGGATATTAATACACAGCCATCTCTTTTGAGATGGATGGTGCTTGCTAAAAGCAACAAAAAACAGTCCTATAATGTCCCTCCTCCACACAATGCAGCTGCTCGCCTTCCTGTTCTGTTCTCCATGAGAGGTGTGGAGTTTAGAGAGAAGGAAATTTGAGAACTCGAATGGTGTGCCAAGGTCTCTCTGCAAACACATTCTTCCTTATAGCAATGACACTACAGCATGCAAACACCTTGAGGAAATGCAGGAGCATCAGCTGTCACAATACATAGAATCCTAGAATCATAGAATCGTTTAGGTTGGAAAAGATCTTAAAGATCATCAAGTCCAACCGTTAACCACTGCCAAATCCACCACTAAACCATGCCCCTAAGCACCACATCTACATGTCTTTTAAATACCTGCAGGGATGGTGACTCAACCACTTCCCTGGGCAGCCTGTTCCAGTGCTTGACAGCCCTTTTGGAGAAGAAATTTTTCCTAATATCCAATCTAAACTTCCCCTGGCGCGACTTGAAGCCGTTTCCTCTCGTCCTGTCACTAGTTACTTGGGAGAAGAGACCAACACTCACCTTGCTACAACCTCCTTTCAGGTCAATACATGGGGCACCACATCAGGAAAATTATTTGTCCAAAAAAATTCAGGAAAAAAAAAAATCCTGCCAACATAGCAGAGACACAGTTCGGGGCAGACAGGCTTTCCTCTGCAGATGGAGTCCTGGCCTCTAGGACACAACT
The DNA here is from genome assembly GCF_000690835.1 of Fulmarus glacialis. Taxonomy (NCBI): domain Eukaryota; kingdom Metazoa; phylum Chordata; class Aves; order Procellariiformes; family Procellariidae; genus Fulmarus; species Fulmarus glacialis. The sequence goes on along the minus strand of NW_009227569.1, from coordinate 82,808 downwards.
TGAGATCCACCTTAGGTCCCTTGGCCTTGCCAGTCCCCTTTCTGTGTTATCAGTATCTTTGCAGATCAGCCTATTCTGTGTAGTAAAATTTGAACGTTTCGTCAAATATTCCTGGGGAAAATGTCATTCTGTGCCCTCTCTACTGAATCTGCTCAATCACCTACACACAACAGCCCTGGTTTCAAAGCAGGATCTTACACACGGCTTAGCCACCAGAGACAGGATTTTTATTTTTAGTTTATTTTGGCCACAGTTTATGTGTGCTTTTGTGTATTGAAAGTTACAATCCTTGGCTGAGCCATTTCACCAAATATCTTAAGGATCTGATCCATCCCTTGTTGAATGGTGACAGAACTCCCACTGACACTATGAAAACAGGATCAAGCGCTAATCTTTTACACAAAGCATGAATCATTTTTCTCAGCTCCTAAACTGCAAACACCACCTCGGTCACTGCATTTTTCCGCTGTGTGTTGTTTAATATTTGCCCAGTATTGGGTTTGCTATAGCTTGTATTTAAATCCTTCCAAAAAGGGAAAAAAAAGAAACGGGAGGAGAGGAAACGAGAGGAGAGGAGATGGACGTGCAACTTTCGTGGCTTTTTTAATGATGAGAAAAATCATGAGTTTGTCCTGACACTAATAGCAATTACTATAAAAATTATGACCAAAGAGGATGCAGACAAAATCCCATTTTTTTTGCAAAGAAATTTGGAGACCAGCATAACAAGTGTCATGGAAAAGAAAGCAGGACAATATAGTGCTAAAGGGAAAAATGGGCCGGATTATATCTAAAGCAAATTAACCCAAGTTCATTTGACTTCAGTGAAGTTATTACATTTTACCTCACTTTTGGCCCATCTACTAATTGCTAAACTTATGAATAGCAATGGGATTTGAGCATATTACATTTAAACGATGTTGTTTACACAAATATTGGCTAGATTTTGAAAGCTAATAACAATTTGAATTCATACCTACCTTATCCAAACCGCTGGCAATTTAGCATAAATACTAAATTCTGCCTGGAAATGGAAAAAAAGAGATTAAAAGATTTACATCTTTTTAAAAGTCTCTTGGAATGGCATATAGCAAATACACCTTAAAAGGAAATAGGAATTGAGGCAGGACTGTGAACTCAGCTATAAATCTGCAGTAATTTCAGTAAAATTATTTTAGATTTTCAGCTTAAAGTCTTTCTCTGGACTTTCCAATGTATTAAAAGGAAAGGTGGGTTTTTTTTTTTTAGATCTGCAGTTGTGAAAACTTGGGAAATTGAGACTTATAGCAAATAGATGAAAGAAGTTGATTTTTCATTTTAAAAGTAGTACATTTTATTATGGCTGATGTTCAAATTACTCATCAAATAGTATTTTATTTCCTTTGCTGAATTTTCTTCTGAATTTTTAGTTTAACTAATCAGGCACCAATTGACATTTCCTGGCAAAGGATAGAAACCTTCACAGCATATAAGCAACCCATCCCAGCTGCCTGGGAGTGATATCTGCTCTACAGCATATGGGCCCACCCTGGAACAGTTACAGTCTTCTCACATCTATGGCTGTGGAGACAGTGAGAAACACGCAAGGAAGCAGAATTTGCCAGTTAGTAACTTCAAAAAGTTGTGTGAGGACACTTGGAAGACCAGCAGAGTCAAAGGCAGGAAAATACCTACCAGATGGCTGTGGCTGGCAGCGCGCTGAGATTGCCCAACTACGTCATGTACCTCACCTCCATATCTACTGCACTGGAGCAGGAGCTTGATTCCCTTTGGGGTTTCGTTCCTGTCCTCTGTGAAATGGGCTTTCCTATCTTCATCCCACTTTGCTACATGGCTCTGATTTTCAGCTGAGATAACTGCCCATAGTTGTTGCCCACAGTGCTGGCATTGTTGCACAGGGGGTGATATAAGACCGACGTGTTGTTATCATGCATGAAACACTCCATAAGGTCTCAGCACCATGAGTGTTGCTACCTGGAAAATGGAATCTGCACAATTCCTATCCGGCTGTCATAGGTTTATTTCATCCAACAGAGAGAAATATGACCCCAGGTGCATCTATGACTCTCCAAGGAGTGATGAAAGCTCATGTCGAATGCCACGGCGTATGGCAATTGATTGCAATCGTTCCTGGGTTCTGTAAAGTCTCAGGAATGGGACACAAGGTCGGTGTCTCCTCCTATGGTACTGCCATCCACCTCACCTCTTCAGAGGACCTTTTCCAATAACCTTGTAGAAGCCATCGCACCAGGATGTTTTCTTGGCATAAAGGAAAAAGGAAGTCACTCCCTGGTATCCTTTCTTCTCTCTTGCACTGTGCTTTGTGGATAGCTCAGGACCCTTCTGTGGCTTTTGAAATGCCAGCTACTGGGCCTTTAATCAAGCACCTGGCTCTTTTCAAAATGAAAATCATAAAAACAGTTCTTGAGCATCTCTTCTGTCTCTTCAAATGGAGTCTTTATGTCTATGAATGCTCTTCCATGGCTTTTTGCATTCAGATGGAAGTCAGCTTCCCTGGGCAGGCTATGGATGCACAGTGAAACTCAGGGCGTGTTTGTGTGGTCTGGTCACCAACGTTAGCACTGTGTCAACTTACTTCTGAAAAGAGAATATGAACCCAGTCCTAAAACATAGCTGTAACCATTCTTTATATGGCACCTTAGGTCAGTACTTGCCCCTTTGATGTGTAAATTGGCAGCATTAGTGTCCGATTCTGTGATGACACCAGGAAAAACACTGGAAACAGGAAACATGGAAACACTGGCACAGGTTGCCCAGAGAAGTTGTGGATGCCCCATCCCTGGAAACATTCAAGGTCAGGTTGGATGGGGCTCTGAGCAACCTGATCTAGTTGAAGATGTCCCTGCCCACAGCAGGGGGATTGGACTAGATGACCTTTAAAAGTCCCTTCCAACCCAAACTATTCTATGATTCTATGATTCTAAACTCCTTAAAGTCATTGGTATTCCCTTGGAATAAAATTAGCAGAGAGAGTGAAGGAGGCCTGCAGTGTGCTTTGGAAAAGGGAAAGCACAGCTTTGTTTTTATTTGCGCCGGTATAACAATGTGCCCCAGCTCAGAAAACACCCCCCAGCCTTGTTTAGACAAAAACAGAGAAGACCCAGCTTGTGTAGGAATTGCACCTGTTCAGCTGTAGAGACAGGAGATTGGGTGGCACTCCATCCACCCAAGCAAGACCAAGAGCAAGAGTCCTTGCTCTCTTCCTCCTGGTGTGTTCCTGAAATGTCGTGGGAACATGGATGCTCCTGGTGAGCCCAGCATTCCCTCTGAGAATGAAGGCACCAGAAGCACGTGGCTGACCTTGGCAGGACAGCGGGGTTTACTTCTTGCCTTGTTTGTCTTATGCAGGTTGTTTCCAAAGGCTTGGTTTTAGTGCTGAGGTCCAATGTCCTTAGGATATTTTCTTACTGGAAGGGGAAGTTTATGTGTATTTTGGGAAAATATGTTTTGATTTAGTTTGCTTGTTGTCCCTCCTTCAGGGTCTATTTTTTCCAAGTGTAGAAAAATAAAATGCTGGGTTTCAAAGGGTCCCACAACTATACCAAACACTATCCAGATGCCAGAGAGAAGAAAACATCCACTGTATGAAGCAGTCAGCTTTGGTTCACCCAGCCACAACTGCCTCAGCAGCCTTCCCCATAGCTCACTTTGCCCTCTGTGGCAGATGAATAAAATGCCTGTGGGAAATGATTTGCTGATAAGGTAATAGCACTTCTTCTTTCCAAAATATGCTTGACAACACAGAAAGCCACTTTGACCACTGTACTCGGGTTGTTCCTGGCATTAAAAAAAAGGAGGGAGCGGGAACCTTTAAGCAGAAAGTGGCACAGCAGAGTAGGGCTCACCCCAAGCAGAAAGCAGCCCTAACAGTGAAGCAAATGCTATGGACCATTACCCTGGGAGCTGCCTGGCACACTTCTGCGGGCCCTGCCCCATGTTCCTCTGCACAGCGATTAAAGAGAGGCAAGTGGGAGTTAATAGCTTTGACCACCCTTAGACACAACCACGAGCAGCATGTGACAAGCAGGGAAGGAGGGAGACTGAGCCACATCCACGTGCCAGGCTGCTCAGCAACTAATTGTGTGCTCTTCATCTAAAAACGTCCCAGGGTTGTTTAATTTCATCCCAAACTTCTGCAAGCCTGGAGTCCAGATACCATGCACCCCGATCATTTTATGGAGATGGATGAAAAGCGAAGTTCCCTGTGTACAACTTTCCCCGCCTGGCTCTGCAGCTCTCCACCTCCAGCTGCAAGCTCAGCAACATTAAGGCTTCAAGCACGGCAAAGCGCTGCGCTGCAGCTGTGCCCAGCAACATAGGAAAGCACTTCCACTAACTTTTCCTGTCAGTCTCAGCACTTACGCTGCTGTTGCTCCGCTCCCCAGGAGAGCAGAGCTCCCACACAACCTACAAAAGCCACCTGCTTTCCCCTCAGCAAGCTGCCCGTCTTCTGTCATGCATCTTCCTTATAGATGAGGTTTGGTCCCCCAGCCCTTGCTCACCCAGGTTGGTTTGCATTGTTAGGATAATGAGCTCCATTTCAGGAGGATCTTCCCTCCAGATGGATCCAAAGCATTTCACAAACTGTTACTTAATTAAGCAAGCCAAACTCAGCAGGGAAATTCTCCTTAACACTGCACAACAAATCCCTTTTGGATGTTGGGAAGCAGATGTTTTACCGCCAGCCCAGCATGAGTAATGAGGGCTATTGGTAAGGAAACTCCGACTGGGGAGGAAATATCTGGGTGTATCACAGGTACCAAGTCAGATAATTTACGATTTCATCTAAACAAGATGCACCATAAAAGAGAGGCTGGTTCTTTTCTTCCACTGCTCCCAGGGAGGGGTTGCTCCAGACCCCCACTGAGCTCCTGGAGATGAATGTCCAGGTTCTTGCCTCCATGTTCTGAGACAGAGTAGTCAATGGGGAATAAGTTCAAATAAGTTACTAAAAGGTTTTTCTTGGTTTTCAATTTTTCATGTTCCTTATGGTCTGTTTTTTCACCAGAGGTTAAAGCCTGGTTCTTAAAGGCCCCTAGACTTCGAGGTGGTGATGGCGGATCAAAACCCCTGAATCCTCCATAAGATTTTTGAGACTGCAGTGCTGGAAGAAGAAAAATATCAGCAGAAGAAAAAAATCTCTGCAGATATAAAATACTGTCATTCCATTGGCTTTGGTCATGGCATGTGAGTTATACAAGCACAGGATGTGTCCTGAGATTCTCTTCTGAATAATTCTTTGACTTTGCTTACCAAAGACTGTCCTATTACTTAATGTAATCATACAGACAAAGCCTGCCTGGATGCATGCCCGCATTCAGGAAAGCCATAGAAGCCACCAGATGGGAAAACTGGAGGACAGCATAGGCCAAAATGCCCACCTACCTCTCACATGGCCATGTCTCCCACCGCTCCCCATGGGACTGCCACACAGGAAATGCTGGCCAGGAAGACTGGGTTGAGGTCCCTCCTACAACATCAAATGCCAGGAGGGCAGCAAGAGTACTATAAGGCAGAGTACAGAGATTAGCTACCCTCACAACACTGAGGAAACCCTCACCCAAACTGTCCCTGCCCCAAAAACCTAGTGTGGAGGTAGGTCAGGAAAAATGATGGGATTTAGCTGGCCACCAGAGGCCAGCTATGGAGATAACCAAGGACGTTTTACCTGTGCCATGAGGTCAAGGACAAGTGGAGGTTGCTGCAATTCCCCTGTCTAGGAGGAGTTACAACACTGACAGTGCCAACCTGAAACGAGGCTCCTTTCATGCCAGGACGGGGCTTTACCAGTCATGCTTGTACCTGATCATGTTCCACTTCACGTTTTCCAGGCACACTAAAAAGCTGTGACTAAATAGGTAACTTCAGTGTGGAAATTTCCATTTTAAACTAGCATCCTTCCAAAAAAGAAAAAACTTCTGAAAATAGACAGCTGCCCAAAGGCTGTCTTATTTGCATAATGAGTGCTCCCCATCAAACAGAAAAATTAAAGCCCTTTGAGTTCATATTTAACATTAACTACTTTCTTGAAAACTGCCCCAGGGTGCAGAAATATGCATAAGTGTTTCTACTCTGGTGCCAGAAGTGATTGTACCTTCAGGAAACGCTTTTTAAACCAGTTTCTGACTTTCACTCAAACTACTTAAATACCTTCTTGCAGTTCCCATGCTGAGTTTTGTTACAGATTCCATCATAAATGCTGAATCCCAAACACCTCTCAAACTACACCCTTTGAAAAGCATAGGAAGTCACACAGGGATAAGGGATGCTCATTTCCAATAGGATCTGCCACAAACCATACACCCCTTCTATCTGATGGCTTTCTAAAGTGCTCTCATTCATATAATAATGGCATTGATCTGCAAAGCTCTTTGATGCCTGGGAGGCTTGAAGAATGGTTAGAATTCTTGTTTGGGAAGTTTTCTTAAGTTTCTCATTTCTCTACTGTTAAGGTTTGTATAAATGCAAGGTAAGAAAATTGTTCTTCATGTTTCATTATTGAGAATGCAGCCACCACTGAGAAGCCACAATAAGACTTTCTCTCTCTTCAGGCAACAGCCCACTAGACAAATTTAAGTCCGTTATTTCTACAGAGTTCCCATTCATATGGAATATTTTCAAATGGTCTCATAAGCAGCAAATTTTAGAACAAAACATTACAAAATATAAGCAAAAAATGTGACTACTGTCTTATTTCCCTGCAGTATTGAATTTGGTTTTAAAGCAAAAAAAGAAAAAAACCATGAACACAGAAAAAGACATAGCTTTGTTTTTTACAAGGATTAAAAAGTAAAAGAAAACAGATAAAAACTAGTAGTTTGACTTGCTATTTACCCAGGATTTTCTAAATTCTGTGTATGAATTTCTAAATTCAAAGTATGTTGAGTATGAAGAGAAAGAGAGAATGCTTTCCTGTGAAACTTGTTGATGAAAAGCACATGGTCCTCTTCTTCTTACATTGTATCTCTCTCTGACATGACACAGAGAAGTCTCAGCACACGGTGATCACTTCCACCTTTTGCATTGTCAGCTACAAGAAAATCTAACCGGAAAGAGGACTTTGGTTAGGAACAGGGCTATACTCCTCATCTTCCTACAAAACATCTGCTGAAGTAGGAAACATCATCTTTTCCTTGGTAAAAAGGAGGGGGGTTGCTTCTTATAAGCTATAAATACGGAACAAATATTGTTCTCTTTTCTAGTGGTTCTCTATTGTCTCATCAATAAAATATACACATTTAACAGTAAGGGTGACCTGGGATAAGAACAATCAGCAAAGGGAATTGGTGGGCTCTCTGTCTCTTGGTGTCTTCTGGTTAAGACAGCAGATCTAGAAGCTCTGCTTTGGTAAAGACATGATCTGCTGAACTCCAAACAGGCATAATCAGAAGAAATTCTGTGGTCGATGTTATAAAGATCCTTAAAGGTCCATTTTGATCTTAAATCTCACTTGACAACCATTGTGTTAGCTTGCAACTTGAAATCACGCTTGAGCTCAAGCCCTAGAGCTTTGATTCACACGATGGCTCTGAAACATGCCAAGTATCTCACCCAAAGCTCAGAGAAACAGATGAAAGGGATTGGCTTGAACTGAATTTGCCCCCTAACTGGGGTACATGGACAGTACAGAGGATTCGGGTATCGTGTTGAAGATCATAGCTTAAGAAACCCAGCAGGTAGGAAAATGTTTGCAAAAATCTCAGTGCCTGCACTTTATGATCAGCCCTGCTAAATAAACAGATCAGCTCTGAACAGACTGTATTGCTAATTGCTATTCCTTATCCCCCATATTAAACATTTCTATCACGTGATTGAGGAGCAGATTTACTGTCCTGTGGACTAGCTGGCCAGTCACACCCCATGAGTAACAAATGAGAAATGGCGCAGTTTAAGATCTAGCCACTATTTCGTGTTTATTTCTAGAAGATTATTATATAATTAGGTGCAGTGAATAGACGTAGAAAACAACCACAGCCTGAGCATGGAGAATTTCTGTACAGACAAAATGATTGCATTTACAAAGTATATTATTACTGCACCTAATTTAGTCTGTCAGAGTGGCACTATGAGGGACTAATTAAAGCAAAAACAGAACAAATGCTTGCACTCAAGAAAAACACCGGGGAAAACATAGACAGATTTTACCAATCTGCACATAGCTCATGCCTGTCAGTGTGAAGTGTTTCTGAGGTGGTACGTTTTACCTGCTTTAAAGCAGAGTGTGTTCCACTAAGATAGCTCTCAATTTCAAAAGAGCAGATCACTGGCACTCACTAATTGCCCAGACTTGCTTCCTTGACTAAGATTAAGATTTTGAATTTTGAGCCTCTGAACACATTTTTAAAGTCATCTTCTGCTTTCCCTCTATATCCCAAATATGATAAATTTCCCATGCCAAGAAGGGGGGTAGGGGGGAACCAAAAGACAGGTGGGATGAGGAGAAGGAGGAGAAAGAGAGATAGCATGGTATTCCCAGCACAACTGTTGGACCAACTCACTGTCAGTTGCTTGTATGAAGTAAAACCCAAAAACTACCAGGGTATTTTGCAGAGCATTAAATTCATTCAGTGCAGGGCTGGGGCAAAGGGGGAAAGGATGCTCTCTATGTTTGCCAGTATGAATGTCCTTTTGTAGACATTCTTCATAGTGTCACTCTTGTCCTTATCCACACACCCCTGCACCACCCAGCCTCCATCTCTCAGTGATGGTAGAGACAGCAACCAGCACAGAGCACATCTGCCAGACTTCCCCTTGCTTAGCACTGGGCAAAAGCCCAGTAACCCCTTCACAGGAGCAGTCTTGTATGCAAGGAAGAAGGTACAAGAATTTGAGTACAAAATTCCTCAAGAAGCAAAAATTAGTATTTTTCACGCACTTTTGAGCCCCGCCCAAATGTTAATTTTTATCATATGTTTTCACATGTTCTGGCAGGATAAACACGTCTGTCTTGACTGCATCGGTCAGGCCATGTTGGTGGGTACATAATACAGAAAGGTACTCCTGCTGCATATGAAGCAGGGAGACTTCAAGCACTGGGTATTGCAGCAAATTAGGATCTTTCTCGCCAGAGGCCATTATTTTGAGGATGCCTTGAAAAGGCCTGTTTTAAAATTCACTGAACCTATAGGATTTAGTTAGTTACAGAGGGAGTTCATCTAGTGACAGGGCTTCTGTCCACAAATGCATTTCTGATCATTGTCATGCTTGTCTTCATTGTTTCTGGCCGGAGCCAGGTACTCCTGAATAGCTGTTAAGTGTTCGCAGTATGTATGCAGAGAATCAGAATTTGCAATTACTCATTCTTGATGCCTAAAATTACCTCATTTTTGCTATCAACAGTTGGGATGTGGAACCTGCAAGGCCTCAGAGAAGACAATATGTTTCTGATTTATGCTTCTGAGGTTCAGCCAGGCAGCAAGCCCGGGAGACAGGACACAAAGGTGTGCATCCCAAAATCCACCACTTTGCCACATCAATCAGCTGTTCCCAGCATGGGCTTTTGTCACAGAGTGGTGCAGCAGTGGTGATAGCTCCAGGTGAGAAGAGCAGCTGGACTAAGCTCCAGCAAGGATGGCTCCATCCTCTCCTGTGGGCAGACCCTTGAATGGCAGAAAATAGGCCATGTGTGGTTCAAGTTAAGGCAGTGACAAAGAGGTTTAATGTTTGCACACGAAGGCTTTCAGACTGAAAGACATTTTAACACAGACAGCTAGGAGCTTAAAGAAGATGGTCAGCCCAACATTGGCTTTCTTTCTGAGCTCAGCTGCAGAATATTTTTCAAAGTCCACCCCTTTCAGATGATTCCTGCAGGCTCACGTATTTCCTTCAGCAAGGTAAAGCTGGTCCCCTCTATTATTTCGTTCACAGAGTAGTTCAGCATAATGTTATTCCCTGGACAGTTACTGGATCACATTCCTCCCCCTTGTTTTGTGCTAGAGATGCTCCTAGCAGCCTCTTTGGCCAGCTTGATCCATTGCTTAGACCCCATCAGCATTGCAGGGGTTGCTCTAATGAGACTATCTTCCCCACTCAGAAAGGCAATTCAGTGAAACTAGCCAGCTCTCATAGTAGTCAACGGTCTTGGAAAGGCACTGCAGCCACTTGGCTGTTCATCAGCTGCATTGGCTCTGTAAGACCTGGCCACGCTTTCCCAGTGCAGTTCTCTCAGTGCAGTACATTTGTACCCAAACCCAAATGATTCCCCATGCTTCTGGCTCAAAGCCCTTTCCAAAGGGGAGGAGAAACTTTGTTTTAAAGCTGGGGAAAACAACAGGCTGAGGTGAACATACATGCATTCAATTTTGCCACTGCTCCTGGTGTCTTGGGGACTTTTGATCCCCTGGGCCTTTCATTTTCAACATGACACGCTGTCAAAGTCTGCAAATGTGGCAAATGCCCTGAGCAGTTGGAGAGGTCCTTGGAGGTTGGTACTAGAGGTGGGTATACAACGTACGCATCCAGGCAACGTGCCTTTGCGTTCTACAATACCAGCCCAGCCTGAAAGGGCAGTGGCTGTTTTCAGAGCAGTCCAGTTTTTATTCATCTTGAGGTGGTTTTCAGAGAGACAGGAGCTGAGCTGTCTTAGAGGAATAGTCAGAGGCTGGCGTACAATTACACTGTATTACCCTCAGTCAGATAAATCACTTTTGGGGAAAGACGTTCATAACAATTCCAGACATGCCTAATAGTTCCACTGTGAGTCTCTGGACAAAGCCCGGGACTGGAAACAAAATGAAATCATTACATAAAATTATTTGTACTGCTACAGTGCTTGAGAGCCCCAGCTGAAATGAGACCTTACTTTCTAGTGGGTGCTGTGCAGAGCCAGCCAGAGGCGGTTCCTGCCTGAAGTATTTGCCATCTCAACAGAAAGGAGGAGGACAGGGGGGCACTTGCCCCCTCTCCTCCCGCAGGCGTGGGGCCGGAGGAGGTCTGGGGCCAGCCGAGGCCGGTGTGCATGACAGCAGAGAGCAGAGGTTTTGCAACACCGCATAAACCAGGTGGTTTGCCGAGCCTTATTTTTATTGTTGTTATTATTAAATACATTACCAGAGCCTCTTTAAGCAGTGTAAAGCAAGATGATTTCCTCAAGCTCCAAGAGGCATATTACACCCCCCACCAAACTTAGAGAATTAAGTGAAGTATGCATATTATCTTTGCTTAAGGCTATTGTAATTGAAAGCTATTGTAATTGTTTTCATAACACAGATCAATAAGTACAGTTAAAATAGGCCCTGCCTGCCTCAGGGGACAGGCATTAAGAGTAGCTGGGTAACAGCTTTTTCAAGAGATCTTTCTGCCCACCAAACAAAGGGAACTCACTTTAAACTCTCACCTTCTCAGGAAAAGATCTTATTTGCAACTCAGTCTTTGAATTGGTTTTGAAACAGAAGATGGCAGGAGCTTTCACTTGGAATTAAGGAATTAAGTTAACTGGGCAGGGTTTTTTTAAAAGGTTCTAAATCTTAAAGCATTTTAAATTAATCCACATTTAAAAGCACCTCCCCCATCAGTGTTGGCAGGTTTCATGTGTCACTTGGATGCAATCAAAGATCTGCTAGATATTCCACAAAGATCATACAGGTAAAGTTTGTGTCCACTTCACTGGTGGACGACGTGAAACACAAAAGATACCACAGGCCAATAAAATAAATGAAAAAAATCCTCACTTCTTGCTATGTTGAAGAAATCTTTGAGTGTGTTTGTTATTTGTTCCAAAATGAAATATGCCTTGCTATTTATGCAGCAAACTAGCATATTTTCAAAGACATAAATAAAAATATCAGGTGAAACACTGAGGAGTTTATTAGCTTGGTTATTAAGAGCTCTTTACACTTAACAACTTGAGCATACACAGAGCAATTTGTAATCAGCACTTTTTAAGCTCTGAATAATCCATTCCTTAAGCAAGCCTTCCTGCTTCCTTGAAAACATCTTTCATGTCTTCAAACCTTCACTGAGGAAAACCAAATTCATTAAAGCAACTTCTTAGCTATGCTTTTCTCTCTCCCCCTCATTCCTCATATCTCCTGTTCTCAACTGAGTTAATTAATTTGTAATCGGAGCTACAGAGCCTCCTGCCAGGGCAGGGCTCAGCCCTGGGAGAACATCTCACGCAGAAGGGATCCAGCTGGGTAAGGGACCAGCGTGACCCAGGGATGTGACCACCAGCAGAGCTGTTAGCAGGAGCCTGAGACACTTGTTCCCCCTTTCCTGGTTACACCGCCTCCTCTGACCAGAGATCTCCTCCCTCCATGGGCATCTCCTCTCCTGACCAGACTGCATTCCCCCATTGCTCTATTTCTCTCTGACATACAAACTCCCATCTTCTTCCTTCTCCTTTAGCTCTGCCAATCACTGCAGTACTTGAGTACCTTCTCCCCCTTCACTAGTCAGTGTTTTGTTTCTTTCTCCTTTTCCCTTTTCCCCTTTTCTTTGTCAGCTTTCTCTCTTTTCAACATAATCTACCCTGAAAAAATATTTCTGCTGCTAACTAGCATTTGTGAGATGTGCTGTGCTTTTTCAAGCCTTGCATGCACATTACCCAGTTTAGGTTAATATATTTTCTTAATCATGTTGCTGACTGGCTGCAATAAATCATCTTAAACCAAACTAGCAATATGCAGTGCACCTAAAGTTATCTCATAGCAAGTAAACAAACTTACCGTTTCTTGCAATGACCACGCAAGTGAGACACCTTCTGGCAAGGGTAACACGAAACAGAGATAGCTTGCAAATAACACCCTTTTTTTTAAGTAATCCATGAAAACATTCCCAAGACAGAGATGAGTAGGATCAGAGAAGTAAAATTCATATTCAGACATAAATCCTGAAAACCTGTGCCATTTTTACAGACTTACCTTACATCTGAGAATCATAGCATAGGCACTTCAGCTTCTTCCCCGACTGCCCATTCAAATGATACGTCTCTCTTTTTCTGGACTGGAAGGCTTTAGGTATCATCTCATAGCAGTTCCTTAAATTTTCCTCCAATTCAAAAGGTAAAGAACAACAGGTTAAGTATCAGTAACACTCAACTGATAGCTTTCAGGATGGCTACAACACCATCTGGCACAACAAGATGCTCTGTGACCGCTCCTATAGGCTTTGCATTCGCTCACTCTTGGTGTTGTTTCCATTAATCTCAAATAAATAGTATCAGACTGAGAGCATATGGTGAATCTAAGAACCTAATTCAGACAGCCAATTCAATTACAGCCAGTAGGAGAAGGGGTGGTTTTGCAAGAAGACAATGGGAGAAAGAATCAGTAAACAGATGAAATATTAACTGTATCTACCATGGGCCAGGCTAAGCATCTGTCTCCTACCAAAAAGCATAATGAGAGCTATACCAGGGAATGCTCTGGGCAGCACCTTGTCTGTCTTGGCATAACAATGCAACACCAAAAACTCATGCTGTAACACACAGCTATTTTTATTGTTTTTCAAATCGATATGGTTTCCAGTCTTTTATGAACACATGTTCTGAGGATGGCAAGGAAAGAGACCCAGAGCTTTGTTCCAAAATGATGCAGTATTTCCCAAATCTGCAATGAGTAAAAATATTTTCATGAACTAACTTACTTAAATTTTGAAGGGAAGATCTTTAAAAAAATAAAATAATTCCAATCCAAATATTTTGGTAGGGTGCTAAAGCAACAGCTCAGGTTAAAGGTGGCTTCAATGTAATCTAAAGGGATTGCTAAAACAGGTCTTCATTCTTAATTTCTGTTGCCAACACTGAGATCAAATAGGATCATGCTGGCAGCAACACAGAGAAAAAGAAATTGCTATCAAAAATCCAATCCTAAGCAGCCAAAATACAGGATACATTATTCAAACAGAAGCTGACACATACATAGCATCATCATCAGAATGATTTTATTTCATTTGACAACACCTTAAATTATTAGGAAAAGCTAGTTCAGTGGATAGGAAATTCCAAAACACATCAGCTTCCTAACTCCTGATAACCTCCTCCTAACCTCATGAACATATTAGACATATACAAGAAGAGTCTATTTGACAGATTATAAATAGGAAAAGAACAGATTCTGACATACAGCTGTTTGCTGTTTATGGACGTGATTGAAGACAAGACCTCCCTTGCACTGTATTTGGATGATTGAGTCGTACGGTCCTTGTTTGTATTCCCAACGTCTTGGAGACCATTGGATCTGAATGCAGGAAAAAATTTTCCCCCTATTCAGGTTCATTGTAGTTTAGTGCAGACAGAGGGAAAGACAACATTTACCTTTTTCTGCAGAATGGGACATCTTTTCATAAGTATTTTCCACACATTTTTTCCTCCCTCAGTAGTTTTAAAGCCTTCTTAGCTTTGATGGCATCTTTTTTCCTCGCTGATGGTACCTGCTGGAGATTAATGCCTAGTTAATAGAAGACTTTACACAAAACCATCAGTGAGCAAATTAAAATGATCTAATAGTCCTTCTGGCTTTACACTTTTTGAAACCATTAAAAAGAGGGATAAGCATACCTGTGCCATTGTGAGGAAAAAAATCCTATAATATTTAAGCTGCTTGTGGTTTCTGGGAACCTGTCCAATGATGTATGACTGCCAGGGGAAGACAGTATTGTCTCCCTGGGGACTCCACTGGAGCAGGGCTCCCTGGTGCTTCATCAGCCTCCACTGCACAAAGCCCTTGTGCCTAAGGTGGCTTCCCCTAAAGGGAGATTGCAGTGAAGGGGGTTATTTGCAGCCTTAAAGTTAGGTGTTTTGCAGGAGCCGGAGAAAAGCACAGAGCACTACAGAAGTGAGTAAATATAACCCCTACTTTATAAAAGAAAAAGGTGGCTGGTAAAACCTTGTCTCCTTTCTTCTCCTCCACTAACCATTTTTCCTTTTGTGGCAAAGATCGCACAGGTCAGAATAAAAAAAGTGGGGTGGAACAGCCCATTGTGGCTCTAATATTGCCTAAAGGAAGGATGCCTGAACTTTTAGTCTTCAGAGATTTGACAGTTCAGCCAATGGGTGGTTTTTTTCCCTTTACTTTCAAAAAAAAAGCAGCTATTTTCCACAGAAAAAATATATGAACGGGGTTTTTGTAAGAAAAACAATTTTTTATAGATTTCTCCTGGCTGAAACAATAAGTTCTTGGGGCTTGCGTTTCTGCAAGAAGCCATAATATTGTCTGGAAAACCAACCAATTAGTAACAGGTAACACCATGGGAACAGCTCCAGAGTAAATCCCTCCTCCTGGTGCATGGCTTTTTAGAAGTTGTGCAGAATATATCTCCTCCTCCCACAGACAAGGGGGACTTGGACCTTTTCATTCCTCCCATTCTTGCCTTCTAGAAAGGCAAAAGCTGAAAACTCCTAAGGGGGGGAAAAAAACCTAAGCCACTCATTTTTTATCCTTCTTGGTCTTGTGAAAGGAAAAGACTGCTCTTCTGGCTGGTCTGCAGCCCAGCAGACAACACAAGAGGGCTCTGTGGCTGCACACAGGCAGCCCCACCACATGCCACTCCACTCAGCGATGGATTTTTCCTCACCTGGTCCTTCTGAACCGGCCACCGCCACTGACCACTGCCTGGTGGCACCCCCTCTCCGTGGGCCCAGCGTGAGAACGAAACCTCCCTTCCCCTGCCTCCAGCTGCTCCCATCTCTTCACTCAGCGTGGCTGGGGGACTGGGATGGCTCTGCACAGCATTAGCTGGGGAAATGACCTGGCGTGGGGCAGCAGAGCAGACAGCAGTCCTGCCCTGGGGGGTGATGCACTTCACAGACATGCTATCTTGGAAGTGCTTGCCCCCTCTTTTGGGTCATATTTACCTTTTTCTAAAGAACCTCAGAGCAGGCAAAGCACTTGGTTTCATTTTAACTCTTTCTCTTCTGAGCTCATTAAAACTTTGGCTGTAGGCAGAGCTGGCCACATGGCTGGTGTCTGCAGTGCGTGACCAGGAACAGTTCCCCCTCGGGCCTGATCCCCATCCCCATTGCCATCCTGGGGTTTCTCCCAAGTGCTGCAGTCACTGCTCTCGCTGCAGGAGCCATAGCCTGAGCTATGAGGTGGTT
Organism: Fulmarus glacialis; assembly: GCF_000690835.1. Taxonomy (NCBI): domain Eukaryota; kingdom Metazoa; phylum Chordata; class Aves; order Procellariiformes; family Procellariidae; genus Fulmarus; species Fulmarus glacialis. The sequence goes on along the minus strand of NW_009227569.1, from coordinate 66,751 downwards.
CTTTATCTTCACCCTTTTGACACCACGGCTCAGCTAGTTTTTCTCAGGAGGCATTTCTGGAAAACTTCCCTGCCTGTATCACGAATCTGTGGGATTTGTTCCAGTGAGAATGATCTCCTCTTCTCACTGACAAGCTCTGACATTTGCTGAGGGCCCTGCTCAGCCCTGGGAACATCAGGTAGCTGCTGGCATTGATGGGTTTCTCCCTGTTCCTGCAAAAGTGTCACAGATGCCCAATAACCTTGCTGTGAATGCCCTCCTCAGAAGATCCCCTCTGCTGCACAGCCATGGCTCGTGCCTTACTAACTGGCCTTGCCTTTGCCAACCACAATGTGATTTTCAGAATTCATATATGGCAGTTTTTTCCAAACTCTCTCCTTTGCTCTATTGAAACCAACTCCAAAGAAAATCCCAACCTACCAACAAAAAAAAAAAAATCAGGTAGAAACCAAAAGTCCCTGGAGTATCTCCTTGGAGTAGAGAGAGTGCTATTGCAGTAACTGTCAAAGTTTGTCAAACGCTCCTGCCCTGCCCCAGCGTGAGCATTTCAACTGCTCCAGGGTAACCTGAATACATGCAATAGCACCTCAGTTCAGACCACGCACATGCATCCGTCCACGCACACAAGAGCAGCAGGAGCCTGCAGGGAAGAGCTTTAAAGCATTAACCTGCGTTTGCACAAAGGACAGATAGTCCATAGCCGCATTTCTGTGCAGGGCACTAACCCTTACCCAGGACTCCCCTGACTGTGTGGCTGAGGCCTGGCTGTCAAAACTCCTTCATCTCCATCTGGTCTCATCTGCACATAACAAAAGGAAGACCCAAACACCTCTTCTGCAACAGGTTCACCAAGGACAACAGCTATTCAGTAAAAATGTTTGATCACTATCGCCCTTCTCCCCTGGACAATATAGTATAGATAAACATCTCCAGCTGGATGTTCATAACCAGGTTAGTGGGTTCCTGCCCATTGCCCCATCCTACCCATGCACAAGCCATTTCCTGGTTTGCTTCTATGAACACACTTGAATCTCTACACTGCATGTTTTGCAAGAGAATCACCGGAGCCTGCTGCACTGCTAGGACTTGTGCATCCTCTTTGCAATCCATAACATCCACTAAGAGTGTCCAGCAGGTCCCACAGGGTTGGGTCAAGGGGTACGTTTACCCCCTGCCAGCAGGGTGTCAAGTGCAGAGACAGGCACAGCTTGTCAGGTCTGGCCTGTTTGCAGACACACATTCCCTGTCGGCCAAGTCTCCAGGTGACAGATCAGAGGAGACAGCTGCTCTGAAGTAAATTAGACCTGTTTTCTCCCTCTCGCACACAAATACAAGCCACAGATGAAAGAAGTCATGCTGGAAGCTGCTATTTATGAGGAGCAGTTTAACACAGATGACTTACAGAGCAAATGGAAACTAAGGCTCAGGCTGAGATCCCAGATAAGAGAGAGAGGGGGAGAGTCGGTGATTTCTAGGCATATTACCTCAATGCCTGATGATGAGAAAAATGCTGAGGCCAGCTCAGGGCTCCCAGGAGCAGAGGCAGTATTGAAGTGTCTCCCCTCACGGCTGGAAACAGTCTGCTGTGGAGACAGCGAGGAGAGACATGGGACTGCAGTGGGACACTGGGAGGGACAAGGAGGGGGCGGGTCTCCTGCGGTGTGCCTGCCACCAAAAAGCCAAACATTTTGCCAGTCCCTAAACTCCAGCCTAGTCAAGATCCTCACAAATATTTCTAGATTACAGGAACACAAATAGCATCCTTAAACC
>NW_009227569.1:10404-64950 GCF_000690835.1 Fulmarus glacialis | reverse complement strand
GGAAAGAGCCTGGGGAAGGGTGGAGATTTGTTCAAAGCCAGAGCAGCAAAGCAAAGGGAGATCATCCTCATGAAACGAGTCACTGCTCTGCGCCCGTGAGCTGCTCGGTGCCCAGTCCCTGCCATCCCCAGACCAAGCAGGGCTCCTCAGGCATGGAGGGGTTTGGAGAGCAAAAGCCTGGAAGAAGCAGCAGTTCCTTGAACATGTTTGGAGAAGAGCAATGTAGTTCCCTTTCCAGAGTGACAGCACATGGAAAATCCCTGTCCCAACTAGCTCAGAGCCCCCCACAACCTGCCCTCCGCACAGGCCTCCTCTGCCAACCCCTCTCGCTCACGTTGCTCCGTGTCCGTGACCGAGCTCTGCCTGCAAGAGACAATTCCATTTCAGTGCAACAGATTCAAACTCTAATTGAGTTTTCCCATTTAAATCGAGGCAGGAACAGCTCTGCCAGCCTGCAGTCATGAGAGCTATTTTTGAAGAGAACTGTCAAACTAGCCAGGAAGTCAAATATGACATTTTTAAACCATTTTTAAGTGTGTGTGTGTGCATTTCCTTCTGCAAGCAAGAAACAATTGCTCCCTGTGCATGAGAGGAGCTCAGGTTGCTTTAACTGTGTGGCTGCTGAGATGGCTTTTTTGTGGCAGTTGAAAGAGAAAGGAAAAAATCTTCAGTTTATGTGTGTATTCCTGCTTTACATGACTTACTGCAATGGAAAAAACCATATTGCTTCTTCTCTTCTTTTAGCCCCGTCTCATCCCAGACACCATCTATCTTCATGCCGCTCCACAGCTGCTCGTGCAGTGGTGTTCACTCCTTTATTTTCCTTAATTCAAGTGCACAGTCCGGAGCTTATTTGGAATATAGCTTATTCCCCTCTCTGTATAGCACAAGGAAAGACTGTTTTATGATGAAGACATCAGATTAGGACTCACATCCAGCTTTCATATTCAATACTGATTCAAACTTCTGGTGTAACTCAGTTATTCACCTTCTGTTAGGCAAAAATGCAATAAAAAACTGTCTTTCATCCTATTCTTTCTCCAGGCAAAGTCCAAGGCATTTTCTCTTCAGTAGGATATAGTACAATGAGAACCCGTTACACTTCCATCACAAATTACATTGCAAACCTGTATTTTCTATCATTTTCTTATATTCTTTTCTAAGTAGTGTATGCTTTTACAGAGCTAAGTGAACTCCTTGGTAGATGCTTTGATCTCTAATAGGCCTTCACAGTTAAATCAGTGTTAGGAATAAAAGTCAATACACGCATACTGAGATAGTTTCAATTTCATTGATGTTTTAGTAAGGAAATAGTCATGAGAGTGATTTGCTGGTTTTACCATCTTACAGATAGAATGACTGGCATGTTTTGAAGGTTCAAATACTTTAATGAAGATGTTTTTCCTAGGATAAAACGTTTGTAAAAAAGCCTGCATTTTGGTGGAGAACGATTAACATGTGCCCATCATAATTTTGTATAATAAACACATATTCTCAGCTACAGTGAAGTCTTGCTCTGAATTTCTCTCAAAGTAGTATTCAGGATTTATTAGTTCCTAGTGGCCTTGATGGTACTTGGCATTACATAACACACTGTTTTCTTCAACGTGTCTTGCAAAAATCCTTTGTATACTCCAATCAAAACATCACAGAATGGGTGAGGTGGGCAGGCACCTCTGGAGATTGTCCAGATCCCTACTCAGAGTAGGGTCAGCTGCAGCAGGTTGCTCAGGGCTGTGTCCAGTTGGGTTTTGAACAGCTCTAAGGATGGAGCCTCCACAGCCTCCCTGGGCAGCCTGTGCCAGTGTTTGACCAGCTGTTTACTGTTTGGTCACAGTAAAAGTGATTTTTCTTATGTTTAAATGGAATTTTCTGTATTTCAGTTTGTGCCCCTTGCTTCTCATCCTGTCAGTGGACATCACTGAGAAGAGTCTGGCTCCATCTTCTTTACTCCTCCCACCAGGTGTTTATACATATGGATAAGATCCCCCTGAGCCTTCTCACCTCCAAGCTGAACACCACTAGGTCTCCCAGCCTCTCCTCATATGACAGGTGCTCCAATCCCCTAATCATCTTCGTGGCCCTTTGTTGGACTGAATCCAGTATGTCCATTTCTCTCTCGCACTGGGGAGCCCAGAATTGGACCCAGCACTCCCGATGTGCCTCATCAGTGCTGAATAAAGGGGAAGGATCACCTCCCTTGACCTGCTGGAAACACACTTTCTAATACAGTCCAGGATGCCATTGGCCTTATTTGCCTCAAGACCACATTGCTGGCTCCTGGCTCAACCAGGACCACCAGGGCCTTTTCTGCAGAGCTGATTTCCAGCTAGTCATCCCCCAGCCTCTGCTGTGCATGCGGTTATTCCTCCTGGGGGACAGGACGTTTCCTTTTCCTTTACTGAACTTCCTGAGATACCTGTTGGCCCATTTCTCCACCCATTTCTTCAGTCCTTCTGAACGGCAGCACACTCACCTGCTGTATCCACTCCTCCCAGTTCTGTATCATCTGCAAACTTTCTGAGGGTACACTTCGTCCCATCACCTAGGTAATTAATGAAAATATTAAACAGTATGGGACCCAGTACCAACCCCTAGTGTATGCTACTAGTGCTGACCTCCAGCTGGACTTTGTACTGCTGGTCTCACGCCTCTGGGTCCAGCCATTCAGCCAGTTTCACCCCACTATTGGGTCATTTCTATTTATTGCCCCCATACTTCATCAGCTTCTCTCTTAGGACCTAATGGAGAACAGTGTTGAAAGTAATTTCCTAAAGTTAAGATAAACAATATCCTCTCATCCACTAAGCTAGTGATCTTATTGTAGAGGCTATCACCCCTCTGTGCAGTGAGGAAAAATGTCTTAAATCCAAGGTCATGGCACTGAAAGGCCAGTTCTATTTTCCCACTGCTTGGAATTGTTATTCCTGGGATGAGTCAATTCTGGCATGAGGAAAGTAGATGTGATTTCTTTATTTCTGTTTTACATTAGTAGCTCTTGTTTACCCTAGATTTCAGGTATTTAAATGCATTGTAATATTCTGGGTTTAAAATTGTGCTGTGATCTTTAGAAGAGAAAAGGATCCTGAGGCTAAAATATCCGTTGTGCCATTCCAAAGGCAGCTCATTTCCCCATACAGAGCTTTTTGTGTTGCTGGTTTTTATGCTGTTCTTCATGAAAACAGAAGCTCAGCCTTGGAGTCATCTCTCCTTGAGGTAGCCGAGATGTGAAATTAGCCCATGTTTTATGCCAAATGCAGTTGATAGCTTAGTTGAAAATTGGATTTTCTTTAGAACAGAAGGCAAAGTGGACAGAAGTCAATGGAAATATTCTTTTTGGCACCCCTGAGCCTCGGAGCAGCTCTTTGAAGAGGAGTTTTCATGAGGACAAATGTAATGTTGAACTAGGCCCCGAAATTACTTCCCTAGTCTAAACTCTTAAATATTTTATAGTCACATTAAAGAGGAAAACTCTCCCTGCCACACTTAGCCCTTCAAAGCCAGATCTCTGCAGAGATGTGAAAGAGCAGAGAACAGACAATATCGATACAGACTTATTCAGAAATCTGGAAAAAAAGTATATATGTTTCTGGATCTGGCCAACATTGCTCAGAGCTCAGACATACCTGGGTGTGTCACTTGAGCTGCAGTAGAAGTCCACACTTGCAGCTGGGTGTATGTGGCACACTCAAGGTGTAACCTGGTTCTGCTGACATCCTGGAGAGGGCCCAGCCGAAGGCCATCAGTGCGGTTGGGGGCTGGAGCACACACAGCGGGCGGAGAGGCTGAAAGCACAGGGGATGTTCAGTCTTGGGGTGAGAAGCTTAAGGAGGAGTTTGGTTGCTCTCTTCCATTACATGAAAGGAGATTATGGAAAAGGAGCCAGGCTCCTCTTGTAGAAGAACAATGAAAGGATGAGGGACAACAACTACAAGGACATAAAGAAAAAAATCTTCACTGTGAAAGACATTAATCACTGAAACATGGAACCGGAGTCTGTGGACTCTCCACCCTCAACACAAAGCCCTGAGCAACCTGCCCCGCCCTTGGAGTTGGCCCTGCTTTGGGCTGGAGGTTGGGCTGGACAAAGGTCCCTTCCAGCCTGAACCATTCCTTGAGTCAGTGACTCACAAGAGAGTTAGCATAACTCACATTACCTTGGGCTAAGACCGGGTATCCAAACCCTTACTGAGGTTTAGAGATGCACAGGAACGTACTAAACTCAGTAGGAGCCCTTCCTGCATCAGAAAAGATATTGAAAACTTTGGCTAAAGATTCTTTCAACAAGTATTAAAGTTTCAGTAATTTTCTTGAATTAACTCCAGAGCTGTTACTAATATATGTGAACATTCAGATTCTATAAGCATTTTCAAACAAGCAGAAAATTGCAAAATTGTATGTCTGCTCTTAACTTGGTTGCTATGATAGCAAAGCTGTGCTTCCTAAATATGCAGGACTTCCTTCACAGAAGTGTCGTCTGGATACACTAGTATATTTTTCTGTTGGGAGACATTTTTAACAGATGTGCATATTGGCTGTGGGTATACTTTGAGATGAAATGCTAATTTTTTGCAGTAGTTTGTGGTATCACACAGAGCATCAAATGCTAGACAAGCATTGATTTATTTCTGATAATATCAAAAGTATATATCTGTAATATTGCAAAGATATCTGTTTGAAAAGCCTCTCTCAGATACAGAGCACTCTTCCTTTGTGTCTATGGATGCTTTGTCAATAATTTATCTGTAATTAATTATTGAGATACCTTTTTTTTTAAATATAAGTAAAATCTTGACAGCACAAAACACAGAATCATGAATTCAGTGTTGAACTGTTCAAGCAGAGACTGAGTAGAAAGGAAGAATTCTTATTAGCACACAAATAGATGAGATAATGGAAAAGGGAATATACTGCTCAGGAAGCAATTTTACAAATGTTATTTTTCAAGTGTTCTACAGGATGGAAGTCCCCATTTAATAATGGCATTTAAAAATTGTCATTAAGGCCTTAATCCTTTAATGTGCCATGTGTGAGTGGCTGCTGTCCAGATGTCGAGTGAGGCTGGCGAGGAGGTGGGCTTCATGTGAAGTGAGAGTTCTTCAGCTGAGGATCACGTTGTCCTACAAGCTTACAGATCCTCCCTGCACCAACCCCCAGAGACCACAGGGAAGATTTTCAGTAAAGTGCAACATGAGGAATTAAAAAAACTGAATGAGAAAAAAGCATCTGAAGTGCATTCCTTTCAGCAACAAACTCAGATTTCTAAGGTTTCTGTATCACTGGTTAGCAAAGGTAGGGTCACAGGTCCCAAGCAATCAACAACCATTTTTTATATTAATGTATATCGAATTGATACTGATATTAATACATATTTAAAGAACTTACCTAACCTTAACTGAACTGCAGAAATTGAAAGCTACTGTACTTCCAGCATCTTGCAATGCAAAATAAAATGGATTATCTTAAACAACCTTTTCTGGGAATGGTCTGCACAAATGTATGCAAGAAGTTGCCTCCTCTCACCTGGGAGATGATAATTTCATTGCTTGCAACTATGTGATCATAATTTTAAGGAATTTTTTGTGGACCTCAAAAGAAAGCTTGTGTTGCACTTTATGCCAAGGCAGTGGATAGAATTTGAACAAGGAAAATCCTCATTAAATTACTCATTAAAAGGAAAGAGCTGCAGATTCTACCTGTTATCCTATATCCTTGGCCCAGCCTAATCAGTGTGGCCAGTATCTTAATCTCAGGAAATTGTAGAGATGTCTGTGGGTGAATGTCACATTGGCAATCACATAAAAGAGTTAATCACTCTGCAGGATATTAGGACATTTTTTGTCTCCACATACAGACTAAGTCAAGCCACTGAAGTCATTGTAATGGAGTTCAGCAAGCTTTGTTTCAGGCACAGAAAAGTTAAATTATAGCTACTGCTCTCAACATCAGGAAAAAAAAAAAAAAAAGCATTCTCCAATTCCCACTTTTTTGTTGAAATATGTCTTGAGCTTGGATACCCCCCAAAATATGGGGGAAAAATTCTGAAAATTGTGTATTTTAGTCTTCTGTGCTCTCTCTGTTGTCAATGGAGAGCCCTCCTTAGTATCTCTCCCCATGGCAGTCTGGAGGTAAACTGGCAATACAATACTGAAATAATCTATTTTCCACAAAATTTCACCCACATCAGAGGTGACAGGGGCTGTGCAGTGGATAGATTTGGGGGCTGTAACAAGCAAGGCCCCCAGGTACACAGCCCTGATGTCCCGCAAAGCAACAATGCAACAAGATGTCCACCAAAACGATCTGAAAGCAGTGCTGGATTGAAAAGGATTAAATGGGAGAAAGTAACAAGGGAAGCAGAAGAAAAAGGAAGAAAAAACAGAAGGAAAGGAATGGAGAAAGAGAAAAGGAGCTCAGCAGAAGAACTTCTGAGTCTGAGTCATTCTTTTAATAAAACTTTCTGTAAAATTCAAAAACCCAACCGCATTTTATCTGTGAGCCTGAAAAGATGAAAGGAACAAGGAGCAGAAGGTTGTAACTTTCATGTTTATACACAAATACTTGGAAGGAACCTGCCTCTGCCTAACACCTTCATTCAGTACTTGGAAGTGCAAACACAAATTAAGCAAAGGCTTTGAAGTACTCAGCTAGGCAGAAGTCCCAGCAGAACAAGGAGTTCTGAGCTGAGGCAGAGGAAGAACGGTGCATACAATGTTGGAGAAGGAGTACGAGTGCAAGGAGGCACAGACAGAAGAGATGTGTATTTTAATCCTCTGAGTTTTGCTTGTACCAAGAGTCGTATTGAATCCACAGGGCGAATTTGGCTTAGAATGCCAGGAAAGTCCCTGCCCTGGCTTGGCAGCATTGTCACAAGCATCTCTGGCAGCCACTGTTGGCCTCATGCTTAGGTCAAGCCCACTTGGTGAGAACACGCTTACCAGGGCTGGAAGGCTGCGGGTGGATGCCGCAGGAAGGGAGACAGCAAGTGGAGGAGCTTCTGCTCACCATTCGCATTGCTGCTATGCACAGGAGGAAATGTAGTTGCAATCTAAATGCCAGCTCTATCAGTCACTCAGCTGAAGGTATCAGATGCCCTCCATATAAGCTCTTGCTGGGCAAGGTGCCAGAGGTCTAGCAACCCTCCACACCTTCAACAACAGGGCCCCACAGTGCCCCAGGAGAGTCCACCAAGCAACAAAACTCAAAATACAGGGGATTCGATGCTCTCTTCCCATGCCTGGACTGTCTCCATGGGCCACCTCCATCTCATCCTTGCTTCAGCCCCTCTGGCCATATTGCTCTTTTTCAATTAGATGGTTTGACTCAGCAGATACACTACACCACTGCTCCAGTCCTGCACTATCTAGACAGACTTTACCAAGAAAGAGTGCTACTCAGCTTTCAACGACTGTCAACACAACAAGGGAACCAGAGAGAGGAGAAGGAATTAACTTCCAATCAGTGGAGACATACAACAAATATCCAAGTCAGTACAAAACACCAAAGCGAAAGTCAAATTCCAGTAGTGTTGCTATGCACGCGAGAAACAAAACACTACATGCCAGATGGAAAGCTAAAACAAAAACCTGCAGAAAGTGAGTTTTTGTACTCGTTTTTGGAGCCTGAGGGCTCCTTGTTTTGTGTACAGAGAGGGAATATTGACTTTGGCAGCGCAGTGTACACCCTGCAAGGCTCTGAGTCTCTTCCCACTGCCCCTAGTTCTCTTCCCCTGCAAATTCCTCTTAGGAATGAAGGAGCTTTATTAAAAAAAAAGATCCACTTAATGAGTTTTCTCATGTATGGCCAAGAGCAAAAAGCAACTGCCTAACCTCTGACCTCAAGGCTAAATTACAGCATGGTAAGTGATGAGAGCCACTGCTTACTGTTTGCTTTAAGAACAGTAACAATGTCACCATGTTCAGAGAGCAATTAGCACTCCTGCTGAGTTTAGCACTGAAGTGTTTTTTCTTGGTGAAATCAAATAGTTCAGGTTTTTTTCCCTGAAGTTTACAGAATATCTCTGTAAATGTAGATCCTCTTGCTGAGCACCCAGATGTTGCTTTTAAAATACATGGTCATATATATGTATATGATAGCTTATATATTTTTATATATATATAAATGTGCCTATATAATCTATATTCATATAAGAATAAAAGTATATAAATATATCTATATGTGTATGAATATAGGCATGCAATGGAACAAAACTTGGATCCCACCTTGGAGATATTCGAAAGCCATCTGGACATGGTCCTGGGCAACTGGTTCTAGGTGGCCCTGCTTGATCGGGGGGGGTGGACACAAAGACCTCCAGAGGTCCCTTCCAACCACCACCATTCTGTGATTCTGGGATGTTGTTTTTCTACCCAAAAGCAATTATTTGTGCTTAAGTTGTCTGTCTTCTAATGGTACCCATCTCTGGAGTATATGAACAATTTAGCACCATGTTTATCCAGTTCCTAAGGTCCCAGAAGGAGACTTTCTTTGTATTTCTTTGTTTTTCTTTCTGAGACCTGCTGTGAAAAGCTCATTGTTTTACTGTTAGTAGTTCAATAAGCTTCAGACAGGAACACTGAGCCAAATGACAAAAGTTAAATACCCCTACAGTCAACAACTTCATGGAAGATTTTAATCTCTAAAGTAAAATGCTTCTAGTTCTTTGCCCAGAATGACAGAGTCTACAAACATAAATTTTATAAAAATATTTTCTTCCACTCAGTGGTGAGCTTTTGGTCCTTACAGCTGTCTCTAGGTCAAAATTAGATGGAAGAGAAAACTTTTCTAAGCTTGGCATGAGAAATGTTGTGTCCCAAGTTACTGAGAAATATTAATGAATGTACTAATGGATAGAATAAGGAGCTTTAATGACTTATATCCAGCTGGCTGGAGCCTTACAATCTATGAAGGACTGAAGGAAGGCTCCCAGAGGGTCTCATGATGTGCTGATTTTCAAATAAATCCTTGGATGGGTTTCCTGGGAGTGCTCACAGACTTAGTAGTTTTAGGCACCAATTCGAGAAAATTGCCTTATTCACTATCTGCCATTGCCAGATATTCAAGAGTTTTCAGCATCCAGCAACTAAAACAAGGGGAACTCCCAGTTCCTAACAATTTTGCAATGTGCTTAACTTTAAGCATAGGTTTTAAATCCTTGGATTAGACCATATTTTTAACTGCTTTCCATAGTGTGTTTGACCATGAACTGGGTTATACAGTCCTAAATCCAGTGTATTACACCACATAACCAAGTGAATTCTAGGCTCTTGTTATTCCAACTAGGAAGACATGCTAGGTTGATTTGGGATCCACAAGGAGCTTTATCACACAAACTGTATTTTATGTCCACTTAAAGTCAACTTCAGTTTTAGTTGCTTTGTAGACCTCAAATAAGATAAACAGTCATCGCTGTTTGCTATTGACTTCTTTAATTTTATTGCCCTCTGGCAGTAAGTGCATCTGCTTAACCACAACACAAAAGAAAGTTGCCAGAAGTTTTTTCAAAGCCCCAAGGACTTAAACAATCCCAAAAGAGATCAAGTCCAGTGGACAGAGGAAGGCCCTAAGGAAACAGTTGTGTTACTATAGCGAGGTGATTCCAGCCATTGCTGATTTTTTACAAATAATTCTGTATGAAGACTGAAAGCTTCACCCCAAATGAGTCATGATACTGCCACAGATCTACCATTGCATTTTACATGCAAAACGCACTTTAATTATTTTCACCTGTAATATTCTGCCAGACAATGCAAGATGACATAATTGCATGAAGTCTCCCAAGTTCTTAATACTGGATAAATGTTATTTTGGGAAAGTATTAGCTGCTGAGACAGTCTGGACAGAGGAGCAGCAGTGAGCAGCAGAAAGCCCAGTTCTCTCCCTATTACCTGCTCCAAGCAAAGGCAGAATGGCTCCTGGAGAATGGTGTGTCCCTGCTGAGTCAAGATTGCCCTGAGCATTGTTGCAGCCATCTCTGCTGCAGGACTATAGTTTGTGCATCACCAGGAGCCTGCAGACTTCCCAGCTCCAGGGCATACCTTATAGCAGGAGCTGATGTGGCCATCAGAACATGACATTGGCTCAGGACAATGTCAGGAGGCGTGAGAATACCTCCCGAAGTACACCTCTCTCTGTGACTTTCCCATGTACTGGATGTGAAAACACACTGAGTATTAAGAGACATAAAAGCCTTACATGTGCCTTAGCTTCTTTTTCCTCTCCATTCGTGCTGCTTGCCTGCAGCCCATTCATGCCACAATGATCTTCTCTTGTTGGCTGGCGATGGCAGTCTGCTGTGAGGTCCAGGTGGCTCAGCATAGTGGCAGAATATTTAGATGCCCTGTTGCGCACAAAGCCCATACCCTAATGCACCCAGAAGAGCTGCACAAAAGTTTCATAGTTAAGCCTTCTTACCCTTTTTGTAAAGGTTTTTTGCAAAATCAGAACAGGGCCTAAGATATTCAACAATTTGTGTCATTAAATCAGGTCAGGCCTCATCCCCTCTCAGGTTGCTTATCTCACTGGGTCTCTGTTATTATCTTTTTTTTTTTTCTCTTGCCTTAGACCTTGACACCTCCTGCCCTTACATGGTATTAAATACAGTGCACACAACCAGGGAATACAGGTGGTTAGTGATTTCGACCTCTCTGCAATGCACCGTGGGTTACAGCACTCGCAGCCCAGCCGGCAGGTGAATAGGGACACATCGCTCCCACCCTCGTCCCTGCCAGCACGACGACAGCTCAGACTTCGCAGGGCAGAATTGACCACAGCCTGTCAAGCATCTCATCTCAGGAGGATCCCAGCAAGCCTGCCCCTGGAGAGAGGGACTTCTGCTGTGACACAGCGTGTTCGTCACACACCTTGACGCAACAGCTGGCCGAAATGGCCGCCTGTCACTAGACATCCTCAGGTGGCTGTGCCATGCTCTCCCCGCACCACCTGGGCAGGACAGTGTGATCGCCAGCTGAGGAAACCTGAGGAACTTTACAGCCACTGGCCCCAGTCTTGACATCCTATTCATAACTTTTCAGCTTGAGCATTTTTAAATCATGCTGTCTTTTCTAAGTGCCATGACCATTTATCTTTAGCAAAGATGGTCACATTTTGTCAGGTTGTTGATCTTCACAATACTCTCTGCAAGGTGAACTGAATGGAGGGCATCTGCAGCGTCCTTGTTCTCCAGAGGGGCTCTCTTCATTTCTTCGGTAGGCCACAGGATCCATGGAGTCCCCCAGCAGCCCGCTCCTTCCCTGCCTCGGTTTCCATCGTAGCACTGGCGCTGCACCATCCTGACGTGTGCAGGAGTTACGGCCCTTACCTAGTCATCCATTGGAGGTGCAAAACCAATGCCATGAGCAGCGATGTTACTCCAATCATCCACAGGCGTGGGAGGACCAGCCCTCTGCTGCAAGATCCCTGAAGCCTCCAGAAAAGAGGAATGTGTGCCCTTCAGGGCACTGATTCCCCAGCAACCTAGATGCCTTAATCTTTCTCTGTCCTTGTCTCTAAAATAGTGGGTAACGGCAGCCCCTGGCTTCTTAGGGTTCTTGTGAGCACAGATAGATTAAAGACCGCAAGGTGTACACTACCATTGTGTTATGGAGTCATGGACCTTCCTTACAGCAACGGGTTCACGCCCATCTTCTTTAAGAACTAGAGCAGGGTCCAGCATTACAGCAGAGAGGGAGGAGTCACATTTCACATTTTTGAGATTTTCGTGGTTCATCTTAGCTTTTTGAAGCCCTGTCATTCACCTCCACAAAAAAGGACGTCTTGAGTTCCTACAAGAAATTAAGCCTGATAGGATACTTGAAGGTAGAAAGCCAGGTAGTCCCAAATGCGTTCTTGCAGCGACTGGCAAGAAACCAATTATACAGCTGAAAGGAAACCAAGTTAATCTTTATGTGGTTTAAAGGATCATAAGTCTGGCGCCGACTGCCAGAGAATAGTACAATCAATGGCCCCGTTGCCTTGTCGAAATAGAGAGATGATTTTCACAATGCTGCACAACGATAAAAGACTGGCTGATGGCTGGATTTGTCATTGCTTGTGGTTTCTTATTCTGAAGAACATAAGAAATGCCTCGACATTTTCAGCAGCAGCGTTCCGGGTCTTGGCAGACAGCAACTGAGCTAATTATGAAGAGTGTCTAGAAAAAAAAAACAGGCCCCTCCCAGCATGCCACAACTTTTCTAAATCGGGAGTTCTTGTGTCATGAGGTAGGAGGAAGAAGCAAATTTTGCTCTTTCAAGTTTTGCTGCTGTCTAGTCCCCTTGTGTCCCTTGGATAGCCTGAGTCTGCAGTTCTGTTAGGGGTCAAGCTAGCCCTCAGTTACACTCCACAGCTTTCCTAGAGCACTTTCTGTAGCAAAATAAAGACACTATTCACTATGAGAAGCTGTCAGCATGCAGCCAGGATTGCTGCAATTTCAGCACTCTGGAGACCAGAGTTTCACAGTCTTTGGGAGGGTCAGTGGAAAGCTCAGCCCCAGGATTTTCCCTATTCCTGCTCCAAATCTGTAGGGAGAGCAGATGAGCCCTCCCAGCTTCACTCTTTGGTTTGCTTTTAACCGCATGGCTCCTCTGAAATCCACCCATGCTGGAGAAGGAGTTCTCAGTTAAATTTTCAATCAGCAGTTGAAATCTCTCAGTGTCTTTCTCCAAACCTTGAGGTATCTGATACTATTTACCAACAAAGAACCAACTCTGAAGGCTTGTACTAAGGTGAAAATCTCTCTGAATTATTCTCTCTTGCCCAAGGTTAGACATTTAATATTTTCCTTTTCTCCATGGAGGCAGTAGAGTAAAGATGAGGAAACAGCGACATGTACAATGAAAACAAAAATACAGCAGAATATACTTAGCTCCATGAGGTAGAATCTGTTTGGGTTTTTTCAGATCTGTACAGAGCAGACTGGTGGGATCATCAACCGTGACTGTGCTCCTACCTGCACAGGCTATACAAATAATAATGACTGCAGAAAGACTGGAGCTGCTCGTTGACCAACCCATCTCCCTGACTGCAATTTAAGGACTGAGGATATGACTCACTCTGCTTAGGCTGTGCTTCATTTCATTTTAATGTTGCATAGTGGGGTTTGCTCTATCTGTGCTCAGTTTCTGATGCTACAGATATGTCTCCAGTGGAGACCACTCTCCCGCTTTACTCCACGTTTGTGATATTTCACCAGGCAGAATGTAGGCAATGTAGAAATGTTGGGATTCACGTCATCTCTCAAGTAGCATTGCTACACCATCAAAGCACCCTAAAGTGACTTTCACCCATACCAGAAAGCTAACATGGCTCTAAGCCTCTGGCATATCAGCTTAAAAGCATTTCCTGTGGTCTCCTCATTTCTTTTGAGAATATCCTGTAAGTGATGTACAACCAAGGAACAAATACAATTTCTCAGAGTGCTTAGTTTTCACTTTGGCACAATCTGTAGTTGCTATGTTCCAAAGACCTCATGGGAATTGAATTATACAAAGTCCTACTGTCCTGGACCCCTTCATCTGATTTAGTTGAAATTGGCTAATATACTCAGAAGCACAAGACATACACACCCACACAAAGGATGTGACAGTACAAACTACAGTGAACCAAACAGCTGTAAGATTTTAAGTTTAATCATGCAAATTGATATTTACACTAGCATGAATTCCCAGTCCTACCTGTGATAGCCTTCTGCTAAACCTGTCAAACGGTCTCCTGCTCCGATTGTCTCAGCCACCGGCTTCAAACCTTTTTATTTTCTCTTTTCTCTCTTCGTTTTTTTTTTAATGTGACTGGTCTGTGTCTTCCTGGGATTCCTTTTAGTGGCTGAGATTGTCATTGCCAAGAACCAACCAAAAATGCTAGGGAAGTGTCTTCTAGAAAAACAGCATCTCCCTCTGCACTTCCTGAGTGATGTGCTTGCCACAGCCACCCCATCTACGAAATGTCCTGACACCCCGACTTATGTGAGGAGTGGGTAAGCGTGTCCTTTGGATCAAGGCACAGTACAGGCTGAGTGTGTTTATTCCAGTTAGTAACGTCATTAATTATTAGAATCTATTAGCATGAACCAACCCTTGCCAAAGTGTCACCTTCCACTGGAAGGTCCCTGTATTATCCCTGTAGGAACCACCAGGAGACAAAGTATGACATCAAGAGGGTAGAACAACAAAAAAAAAAGGAATAAACTTCTGAGAGCTTCTGATGAGGCTGGGAAATGTTTGAGGCTGGAGTTGTGAATCAACTTTGGAAAAACCTCTGCAATAACAGCCAGTTCCACCTTTCCTAGACAGTCTGTCTTGTCCCATGGGTTCTCCCAGCTTTGGTAACCACCTGGATATTACAAAACATAATGTCTGCACAAGCATTAGTTCAGCTGATAGCTTACCCATTTTTTTTAAGAATTGGCTGATCTAAACTTGTTTAGTACTCATTCAATTAGGTGAATTCCATCATGGAACTAGAAAACAAATTGAGTCTCGTGCTTAATATCTCTGCACTTCCCAGAAAGAGGGAAAGACAGAGAAAACACAATTTCATAAAGCAAAATTTCCCAGCTTCCTTGTCCAAAAAACATTTTTTCTAGGAGCTAATAGAAAAACTTTTATCTGATCTTCCATAATTGCATAGAATTGACCTAGATTACCATAAAGCCTGAGCTCTAGAGGAAACTGAACTTCTGACAAAGCAGTCCAGATTTTAACCCCAGTAACACATACCTAGAGGTACCCTTTGGACTCCATTTAAACACCATTGTCAGTCTTCATGAATTGAAGGGATAAAGGCATTGACTTTTAACAGTACTGATGGCTTGGGGAAGTGTGGGAGTTTAAATGATATATACTTTTGGTAAGAAGTACATCATCATCATTCATTTCATCAGCTGCAGGAAAAATGAAAAATTTCAGAGAAACCCAACATAGATGATAGTTTAATGGTCTAGTAGGATGTGTACTACAAGAGACTGAAAACACAAGGATTATTTAAACATGGAATGATGAATATGACCTTGTCTTACTCAGGAAAAGTCAGTACAGCTGCATCCTGATGCCAAATGTAAATAAGAGCAAGGCAAGATATGCAGTGAATGATTGGGATTTGCTTCTCTGTATCCAGCAGTGGAAAGTAAAGCACAGCAGGGTCTTTAGACAGTGAGGAGTCTCTGACCCTTTCCTAAAATTCTTTTCTCCTTATGACAGTTTTGGATGCACAAAGATTAATGGATAGTTTTGTGTGGTGCTCTTCCTACTGTTTAATGTCAATAGTATAGTTATAGCTTTTATAATAAATCTGGCTATTTCTGAAGTAACGGCAAATGTTTATCAAAGGAAATTCATATGCATTTACTTGACTGACACGCTTCTTTCTTTTTTTTCTTTTTTTCTTTTTTTTTCCTCCTCTTATTCCTTATACTATATATGTCCACAGGATTTAGTTTGTTGATTAAAAGTTAGGGCAGGGTTTTGTGCAGGTGATTGGAGCTATTAAAATGGACATTTTGCAACTTTAATATATAGGGAACAATTAGAACCAATCTGATACAGTATCTCATCAAAGAAGTAGAGGAAAAATCTTAAAAACTCAGCTCAGTTTCCCTCCTCCCCTATATCTGTGATACATACATAATAGAGCACAACCCACATTTGTTTAAACAGAGACACAAAAAAGTCTGAACTTCAAGGAAGCTTAAAAGATGTACTAGAGATACTCCCAGGGAAAGAAAACTTCAGAGGAGCTAATGCTCATTTATGCTAAAAGCCACAAAATGCCCAGCTTTACAGCTTCGTTGATGCTTTTCCATCAGCAGGAGGGTGTAACTGAGAGGTACATCCACAGATTTCAAAAACACTGATTATCAAGTCTGATCTCTTCATGACTCCATTCACATCACATTCTTCAGTATATCCAATACTCTGGCTGAATAACAACTTTTTTTTTTTTTTAAGGAAGGCCTTTAATTTTGGAAGATCCAAAGTGGAAGAGTGACATTAGCATCTCCAGTGACTGGACAGCTCTACTAGCAGACAAAATATATGCTGACTCTAGAGAGGGAGAAGAATGGGATTTGAATGAAAAACTACTTAAGAGTGAGATTTGTTTGTGAAATAAATGAACTGTTTGGATTCTGTCCATCACTTCCCCAATGTCTTTCATAGAATCACAGAATCACAGAATCATTAAGGTTGGAAAAGACCTCTAAGATCACCGAGTCCAACCATCAACTCACCACCACCATGCCCTCTAAACCATGTCCCTAAAATTCGTGGTGATCTCCAGCATAGTATAGCATAAGGATCGGTTACTGTTCCTATCCTGGATGAGTCTACTCTCATTAGTACTTGAAAACAATCCTCAGGTTCATAGTTACCTGAAATCAACCTGGGGATTTCATAGGCAATATCATCTGTGATATAGACTGAAACAGGGTGATTAGATATATGTAAAACGTTCCCTGTAAACCTGTGATTTCTACAGAGTGCCTGAGCAGTACATAGAAAAAAAACAGCTTTACCTCTGATGTATTGAGGACTTCTCCCCTGGTAGGAGATATCACCAATGAATCATATGTCCATATTAAACCAGGGCTAAATAAGATTAAAGCTTCCAGAGAGAAGGATGCAGGCAGGGAGAAGTCCATCCACTTACTGGCCTCTCTCATCAGTTAAAAGCATTGAGAATTAAGAGCTGCCTTTAAGTGTCCTGACCTGGAGGAGAGCTCGCTCAAGAGCAGAGGTTCCCCACTGCCATCTCCACAGTGGCTTTTCTAACAAGTTCTTTCCCCATCACGAGTACAATTAAATGTCCCCTGTTTTTCTCTTATTTAATTATTTATGAAAAAGAGTGAACTGAAAAGCAGGAAGGCCAGTGAGTGCAGAATCAAATTCAAAGCATTTTTAATATAATAAGGGCACCAAGAATGTGAGCCTTTTTAGGAAGGAGGAAAGCAGAAGGAGATAACTTAGATGAATTTGAACATCGTAAGAAACCCTAATGGGAGAAAAAAAGAATCAGAAAGTTCATCAAGGAATATGCCCAGGTATGAGAGAGCAAGCAATTTCTTGGGGGTCTAATGTCAGAGCACCAACTCAGCAGGGTTTTGAGAGATCTCTGAATCAGACAAGAGACATAATCATTGTCGTTTGAGAGACAAGTGTTCCAAAGAGCCTTGAGTAGAAGAGATTTAGATACTCACAAGAGATGCACACAGAAATCCTGCCACCAGCAACAGCTTCAAGGCAGGATATTTCCTAATCAAAATGTTCAAATAATGCCATAAGCTAAGATATGTGAGGGAACAGAGTGATAGGCAGCACAGAGCCGAAGATTAATGATGAGTCTCTAACCACCTAATTGCAGCTGCATATCTGAGTGCAGCAAATCACACCAAATACAGTGAATGTAATCAAATGTACTTCCTGGGCCTTAATGTGCAGGGAAAATATCTCTCCAGCGCTCTTGTACATGCCCGGTTCCCGGATGAATCAAAGTCGAATGCCCTTTTCACACTACTGTCGCTCAAGACCCAGTCAAAGATGCTGCCTATATGAGGGTAATTATTCACAGAATAGCAAAGTCCGTTCACCTGAAATGCTCCCACACTGAGAATTATTTGTGCTCTTGTCGCTGTGGCTGATCCCTGGCAGAGGTCCGTGGCTGCAGTGTTATGCAGAATCAGAAGCTGCAATGTTAGCTTTTTTCAGTGTAAGTTTTTCCTGCCCTGCCTCTGCACTGTTTTCTCCAGCAATCTGATCACTACCATGAATCCACCTCTCCACCTGTGCCACCAAACCACAAGAAATAAACGGTCCTGGAAATAACCTGACCTCTATAAATGCTGCCCCTATGCGGGAGGAGTGAATGGCAGCATTGACATTGCTCTGGGGAGAGAGCAAAGCTCACGCATTCTGACTGCTGAGCCATACACACTGTAGCAAATTAAACTTGACATGGGCTGCTATAAATCCAGCCTGCAGTTCTTGTATCAGGGCATTCAGCTGGGCAATAGGAGAGCTGGATCCGGAGCTGCTCTTCAGCAATATATGGCTTCCTGGGGACCTGGTAGCCCACCTGGAGAAGGAGGAAGGCAGAGCAGGTGCTGCACAGTCAAAGTGCACATGCACATCCCTGTTCTTTGGGGTCAAGACAGAAGTTTTAAGCACATGCTCCTTGACCTGTGAAAGGTCCATGGCTGTCTGGGTGCAAACACCTATCACGGCTTGAAGGAAGACTGCATCAGCCCCTGGTCTCTCTGGAAATAGAGAGACCTTTACAGTCTTTGGCCTAAAGGGAAAAAATTGTGGGATGGGCCGGGATGGGGTGGGATGGGATGGGACGGGATGGGATGGGATGGGATGGGGTGGGATGGGATGGCTGCTGCCATCCTCTCCCAAAAAAGGAAGGAACTTTCCTATTGCACAATTCAAGGAGTATCAGAAGGGTTACAGGCAGCTTTGTCTCGAGGGCAGCCCTCGGCTTTGGGACCAAAATTGCCTCGAAACCATAATTTTATTGCCACATTTTGCAATACAGTGGTGAATGCTAAATGATGACTCTGCGCATTCAGGCGCTGAGAGGGTGTTTTAGGTTCAGTAGCTGTCTGTTCTTTTCTAGGGACCTAAGAAAAACAGATGTATTGGCAGCTACTTCTTTTAGTGCAAATATTCTCATTTGTGTTTCCCTGATCTTCAAAGCATTTTAGAGTCATGCAATGGTTAGATTTAGCCTAGAGGTATTCCGTCTAGGTGCTTCAACACAGTCTGTCTTGGACTCAGATCTTCAACTAAGACTCAACGCATCCTGGATGATCCAGGGAATATTATATTCTAGTTCACATCTAAGGAGATTGTTGGCAATAATCCTTGCTCTGACCCATGCACAGCCACAAGGTAGCCCTAATTATTGAAGAACTATAGCCCCTCTCTTATAAAAAACAAGAAACATTGAATTCTTCCCAGTTCCTCCCAATTCACTCTTGTCAATGTTTTAGACCATCCTCAGAAAAGTTACTGCAAGACTAATACATACAGATACAGTGATTTTATTTGCTACTGCACTATTTTATGAGTGTGTACCGCAGAGCCTAACTTCATGGCAAGAAGATTTATGGTGTAATTACTTTAGTATATTATTGTACAATTTGCAACTAATGGAAAAGAAATTTACTGGCTACACTTCAGCTGTCAGAAAGACCGTCTGCAAAATGTTATGAGAGTTGAAGGAATATGTGCTTCTCTCCATGAGTGGGAATGTTAAATGACAGGCATCGCTTAACCTGATCAAACATTTTAAACTTGATCAGCTACCCATATCATAATAAGTAAAGTTTCCTGCAAAGAAAATTAATTATGCCTCATAAAGGAAACAGAAGCATTTGATCTTAAGAAGCAAATAAAAAACTGCCCAGCATACCCACTCCCAGGAGAGACAAGCCCAGTCAATCATCTTTCTAGCCAAGTGTAAGAATTAAGAATTCCACATCCTGTTTTAATTGCTTCAATTGGCAGTGTTTCCCAGTGGACTTTCATGTTTCACTTGGCCTTTTTCTCCCCAAGTTGAAAAAAATGCATCTGATTAATAATCATGTAATTGGATTTCCAGTTCAATGATTAATGTTTAACATCCAGTACTTAAGAAGAGCAAAAGCAGAGACTTGTCTTCACTTTTGACATAAGACCTTTTTGATGGAGAAAACTTCATTCGTATCAAATGTTTTGCAACTTACATTTCTTAGCAATTTGCCAGATCAGCTCAAGTTGGATGCCTGCTAGTAAACATCCCTTTCATTAGAAGCACAGAAATTAGAAGCATGAAATTGAATGGAGGAGGATGGAAGAGTTCAGTAACAATTTTCAGAGGCCCTAATACTCAAACAACTTAATTTAGTAGAAACCCAAACTCAAGTCCCTTGGAAATCAAATGAAAGTTTCCTGTTGCAGAGGAGATGAAAAAGCTGCTACAACCTGATGGGCATCTAAGCCTAAAGTGAATTTAGCCTATATCAAATCACAGGGAACGTGAAAAATTTCTGTTTGATCCTTATATTTGGAAGGGATAGAGGGACTGAAGCAGAGTAGGCAACTATGGCTGTATCTGTTGCTTTCCCCAGTTTCTACCCTTTGCTCACTGTGTTTGGACAGACCTAGTTAATAGCTCTGGACTCCTACCAGACTGTTGTTATAAAAATGATAATAAAACATGTCCACATCATAAAAGTTCCCCTCACACAAATAGAATTAGATCTATAAAAAAACATTAAAAATACAGAAGTACCTTTGTTCCATATTGAAAATGCAATGAAACCAATGCAACCTTGGAATGATGATAAGTCAGGTTCCCAGCCAGGATCGTGCACAGTGGGCAGGCCTCTGTATCCTCTACTTCAGTCTTTTTCCCAACCAATTTAAAGCAAATACGAGGGTATTAGACAAATCTTGAAATAAGACAGACTATGGAGCCCCATAACCATGTCCATATCAGAAGGAAACAGTGGTAAAGTTTTCAGTCCCAATTATCTCCAGAAAATCATTCAAGTCACTTTAAATAGTCAGTTATCATCTCATCACATGTTCAACTAATGGGAGCTGAAAACACTTAAGCACTACCATATTTTGAATTGAAGTATAAAGGTGACGATCTGCTCTTTGATAAAGTCCTCACCCTACACAATAGAAAGATTTGCATCGTCTTCAGTTAGTTTTCAGTAAGGACCCTTCAAAAGGCAGTGAAGTGTTTACCTTGGCTTCTTATTGCTTGTTCACCACTCTCCAAGTTTCTGATCTCTTCACATGTGGGGACTATCAAACAGCAGTCCTCTATCCATGCCCTGATCTGATGGACACACCTACACAGAAACAGAGACAGTCCAAAAATACTCATTGAGGAACCCAGCAAAAAAATTCCTAGGTAAAACAAATTAATGTTAGGTAATAACCATAATAATAACAATAATAATAACGATAATAATAACAGCAACAACACGGCTTTTGATTGTCTCTGGGCACAGGTTTGTGTATATCTTGTAGACATCATTGGGATATACATTGGGATATACATAGGTGACTGTACTTCTACACCTTCTTGTCTCCTCCCACTGTAAGTGAATTCAATTTCATGGCATTTTTCTGGAGCGGGATCATAACTCATACAGAAGAAATCAAGGCACTACGAAGCTACATTACCCTGCAATCTGGGATGTGTGGACATTTAAGCATATTTTTGTGTGCACAGCACATTGCAGGCATGGGGGATCCCATGACCCAAGATAGTCCAAAGCTGTGTAAAGGACAGCCTGTCCGCTCATGCGAGGTCCTATTCCTCTGCTGCTGCGGGATGCCTCGAACATTGGCCTCCAAGGTCACATCTGCCAGCATACACCTCTCATCGCTACTCTACCAGAAACCAAAATAAATCATTTAACCTCTTCCTCGCCTGATTTTCCTTTGCATAAAAAAGGCAATGGTATTAGCGTCTTTTCCAGAATAATGAAAAATCTTCCACTCAAATGTTTATGCAAAAAAAGAAATGTCTTTTGTGGCAAAATGGAAAATATTCTGGAGAAAAGGAACTCTCCTTCTGTAAGTTTATTGATGATGATGATGATGATGATTACACAGAACACATTTTTTTCTTTATAAAGGCAACCAGAAATTACATGAGTTTAATGGCTGAGGCCTGAAACTGAAAAGCCAAATAATTTCCTAAATAATTACAGTTTTAACAGTGACTTAGGAAAGAGTATTTATGGACCTGTTATATGTCCCCATGGCTTTATAAATGTAACTGTGATAAGCATTGACTAATATATTAAATTCTTGTAAAAGATTGGATTATTAATGTGGGCACCAAGATAAGACCACACCTTTCAGCTTCCAGGTTTGTGAGACTATTATGTGCTGCTTTTCTCTGAGTTAGCTTTCGTGTAAGTGCTTGGGTTGGGTTTGGGAGAGGGAGTGGATCTCTTTCATGCTCCACTGAGCTGGAGGCAAAGAAATTATAAACAGAGTTAGACCCTCCCAAAGGGTTAATTTCTTTAAAACTGCAGATCGCTGTGAGGCAGCCTTTCATACGTGCAGTCTTCTCTGCTTTCTATGAATTTAAATATGGCTCTTAAAAATAATACCAGTTTGGGGGGGAGTGGATCTAAATAATCTTGCCCTGCTGAAATTATTCACACAACATTAGTCCATTCCTGAGCATTACATTAACAAGCACCGTGCAAAGATAGGGAATATCTATGTATGGCATATTGACCTGAATGCCAAATACCTGAGCCTTCTACGTTAATAAGCTGATGAGTACTATTATAGTAATTATGTCAAATAAACCAAAGCTGACTTTGAAGGTCTGCCTACAAAATGAAAGCCAAGAACATAATGATTGATGAAGTCTGCTGCTGTGGTGAAGCTTATTCTGTATCCTGGTATCATTTTCTTTTGGTATGGCTTATAGGATATCACCAATACCAAAAAATTCTGCTTCTTCCTCGATGCAGAGCACTCTGGCTAAGAAGGGGTCAGCTCAGACTGTAGAAATGGGGACACAAGCAAGAGGGAAGCTCTGTCCTTGGTTGTGGTCTTCGTGCTAATATGGCTTCTAACCCAGACTTCAGGGGTACACCATGGTCTCCCCATTTGCCCACACCTACCATTTGTAGGTCTCCACACCTACACAGTGAGGAGGTCCACAAAGCTTTTTCATATTTGCTGCCTTCTGGACTAACCTGGGCTGTAAGATGCAGAGGGGGAATTTTCTGCCTCAGGAGAGGAAACGTCACTGTCTTCTTGGGTTCCTTCATGAGCAGGCTGCCTGGGAAGCCAGCGCAGCCCTCACACAAGCTCCATGAGATGAAGCCTGGAAAGATGAAGAGTTAATATAACTCTTGACCAGAATGGCTATACCTCTTTTGGTTAGTTGTATCCACCAGATAACACAGTGCTCCAGGAGGAGCAGCTTTTTTCTGTCCCATCCCTAATCCAGGCTGCCTTACCAGGTAAGGAATAAATCTGACTTGCACATACCGGCCTGCTCTCCTGCAGGAGTGAGGAATGAAGACAAAGCTTCCCTCAGAAAGCTGGTCGGGACTGGAGTAATTCACACAAAAAAATTGGGGGTGCCAGAGACAGTCCATGTACTTTAACATCCTACACACAGTTGTATTTTCGTTTCCCATCAATTATCAAGTAACTCCAGGGCAGCATATATATGCTATCCAGGAAATTCAGTTTCCCCATTAGATGACTGTAGCTTTACAAACAAAGTCTGTCAACTAAAAATTATCACTTTAATCCCTTTTTTATTATTATTTAGTTTTCCAGATTGCAATACTAAGTCCCCGCTGTTGCCTTTCTGTTTTATCTGTCCAGAGTGAGTCTGATTCATTGCAGACAGCCTTTTTCCCTCATCTCGCTCATGCTAAGCAGACGCCAATAAGTGGCAAAGGAAATTCTCGCTCTGGACAAATGCAAACCAGATCTGACTGGCTGCCTTCCATGAAGTTCCCCATACAGATTTCTTCTCCATTACCAGCTTGATAACAGGGGATGACCTACCTCTCAGTGCATTGGGTATTTGCCAGTAGCTGCAGGGACAGCACCTCAGTTGTCTGAAATAAAAGGTTAAAACTGCCCAGGACTTCTGTTTCTTCCAATGTGAGGACCTGTGAGGTCAGATTCCTTATCAAAATAGACCTTTTACACTATTTCATGGACTTTTCTTCCATCAGTATTCTCTTGGTCTTCCTCTCCCGCTCCTCCCTCTGCTGAGCATCCCCCATGTCATCAGAGGGCTGCCTGGCAAGGTAATCCATTGATACCTACTCTCTATTGAAGTCAATATTCTCAAGCTGATCCATATGCCAGGATAAACTGAGGTGGTCGAATTATTCAAAAGGAAATCTTCAAGCAATCCTTTTACACTTCCTTGGGGCTAACGTAAATATCCAAGAACATTAATGAGTTTTAAATTTTGAAGTGGATTAATGAAACCACATTAGCAACTTGTATGAACATTTTTGCACTTTTCACACTGTGAGCTTAAAATACAGTTTTGGAAATGGTATAAGTGAAATCAAATTCAGATCTGTGTGATTCTGAATTTTACTAATTTGTATTTGCAGTCCTTTGTTTCTGCTGTAGATCAGGCTCTAGATTCCCTTTGAGCTATTTTGCTGCTGTTCAAGAGAAACGAAGGTTACATTATTTTCCACATTTCCTGTACACAGGAGAATATGATACACAGAAATGTAATTTAAAATCAGGCAGGAGGAATTCTTGACTAATACTTCATCCCTTCTCTTTTTTACGTATATTGCTTCAATTGCAAGTCTGTATACTGCCCAGTGTTACCAGGATCCTTGCAGATTTTCTTTACACATTTAATTGACAGAGACCAGATTCCAACAGAAAAAATATTAGCAGTATGCCATTTTTCACTAGTCTCCATGAAGTGCTTTGGGAAAACAAGGTGCTATAGAGATGAGATTATATTCCCCAATAATTCAGCAAGACTTCATGATCTGCAACTTTCTCCTCTGTTTCCAAGTCACTCCCTTTCCTAAATGTCTTAACATCCATAAAGAAGAGTTTTGTGATACTTTATGTGACAGCAGATGCCATATGAGTGGCTCAATTGCATGCAACTAGTTTATATCTCCAATATTTTTTCTTTTTTTTTTAAACACTGGCCTTCCCTCCCTTTTTCCCAATGCTAAGAGTGGTCAATATTAACAGCACTGATGGTCAATGAACCCAGAATGATCTGAGATGGCAATCTCATTCACACATACACAACCTGCCTCTTTTCCTGTAGCAAAACCACTATCAGTCACCAGCCTAGCTTCCCACAAACATACCCAAATCTCTCAACTCCCTCAAAATCCAGGGAGAAATGACATTTCCTAATGAGGTGAACTCTATGACAAGGTAAAAAATGCCCATGCGTCGTCATCTGTTGCACGTCACCTCTCCCACATCCCACTAAACCATTACTTCAAGTTGTTTGAGAAGTCTGTCCCAGGAAAAAAGGATCACAGAGCTGGCAGAGAGGCATGAAATTGATTTTCCAATGAAAACGATGGCTCCGTGACAACTTAGATGAAGGTCTGCTGTGATATGCTTGCGCAGCACTTTGCACAGCAGAGCCATGACCTATTTTAATACTAGATACTAGTGTGATCAAAAGCACAGGTAGCAAGACTCAAAATGTTTCTTGATTTCCGTAAGTTTTCCAGCCTGGTGACATACCTATTACTACAGGAAACCCATTTTCTTTCTGTTGGTTCCACACATCATGTATATGATTATAGTATCAGTAATATTGATTATGATGTTGCTATGAAGCATAAAGCAGGTTCTTTGACATGTTACACACTCACCAGAAAACAGGGTTCTTTGACATGTTACACACTCACCAGAGTGTGAAAGATAATTTGTCCAATGCCTCTTTGCTCCAACCTTGTTCAGTTCTTACTGCTCTCTCTGATTTCTTCATTAGCTCCCCGTGCTACATCCCAATTGAAATTAAATTGCAGCTCCTTCAAGACAAAAAGTGGAACCTCTGGCTTTGTTCCTGTACTAACTCTACTTAATACTACTACTACTTTCCTATTCAAGACAGCTCCAAAATCCTTCTTCACATTGTCATGCCAATAGTCCCTATCAACCAAAGTCCTGTCTGCACTGAGTGGCCGACACTGGATGCCTCAGAAAAGGTTACAAAACTTCCATAACTGTGTAATAATTCCCCTTAAGGGAAGTTTGTTTCTAGTGACAGGATGCTAGTGGTCAACTTAAGCATTCACGTACAGAGCTAATGGAATTAAGGACTATCCGCAGTGTTCAGGAGGCAGCAGGCAATACGGTGAAGAAGGAATCAATGAGGCGCTTAAAAAGCATCTTGGACCGCAGACAGTTTTCATGTTTTTAAGCATTCATTCTGTTCCTTTCAGTAATTCATGCCAAGGTGACCAGAGTCCTCAGAATTTGCACAGCCAGAGCGGAGCAGAGTTGTAGCATGTACAATCTGAGCATCATTATTCAAGTACATATATTCTCAGTACTTACGTCACCATAAAACACCATGCTTTTCCCTTCCTGAAAACATAGTCTTCTTCTGAAGAGTGATTTTCATATTGCCGGCACAGGCTTACCCAGATCGTCTGCTTGGGAAGTTGCTCTGCCAGACTAGAACCAACCACCCAGTGGTCTGGACAATCCCAGTGTGCTCAGGTAAGACAGAATACAGCCAGGCAGGTTGTCTTCTGATGGTTCCTTCTTAAACCAGCAATATTTGACGAGATGGAGCCATGGTTGATAGGACTATATTTTTTAGCATGGGGTAGAGGCTTGTCAGCAAACCCTCAAAATAGCCTAGGTTAGCCTGGAGTCCTTTCCAACTGCCCTGTTAAAAGTACCAGTCAAAGCTGCCATATCCTTTCACCTGGGCTGTCAGCCATGATACAGCACAGAACACAAGCGCAGCCAAACTGGGTTGGACAAACAGTCCATCTAACACAGTTAGACACCGACAACAGCCGTGGTATTTCCCCAGCACACTTTCACAGCCTCTAGTAGTTTGTGTCCTGAATGCACAGAGTGTCAGCCCCAACAACACCTTACAGCAGGGAGTCCAACAGCAAAATTTCCCTGAACAACTTCACCTTAGCTTAAGGTGATGATATGTAACTAAGCAAAGACTTCCAAAGGAAATTTGAAAGGCTCAAATTACACACAAACTATAAAATGAATAATATGCACTTATGCATCTGAATGGGACTGCCAATGGCCAATTTGGTGCACTTTAGACCCCTATTAATAGCCAGGTTCCACGGGCAGTTGAATAAAACACACTTCTCTGGAGTGATATAACAGCAATGGAGGACTGACCAGGGATGAATCCTGTTTGCAACATATAATTACTCAGTAACGTGTAACTACTCCGTAAACATAACAATTGTTATTGCTTCATCAGTTCCTTCTGGGTTTATCTGTTGCACAAAATGTTAAGCATATTGACCAGGTGGTGCCTTTTGTGATACGTTTATTTTACTAGTACATGTCCTTGAACTAACACTGCATTTCATATGTACCTGCCAGATAAGTGACTGAAAGAACTCGGCATCTGGGAATGAGAACTCAGGAGAGGGAGGGAGGACGGGAGGGAGACGGGTGCATTTCAGTACAGACAAGGAGCTGCAATTATCATACTCATGCAAAAGGCAGGGACAGAAGTGGGTCACCTTGTAGAGGACATATTTGCAGACATTTTACTCTTCAAAACTGATCTTGAAGCACCAGGCTGGAGTCAGGTCCCATTTCAAAATCTCCCTGTTTTTTTCCTAATAACAGTGCCATCTGCTTTAGCCTGAGAGGCTGTCTCTGTTAGGTGAGACATTTTGGGATAAAAAGGCATATGGAGCTATCTCCCAACAGCTTATTCCTAACCCAAGATAGGCAGGTGCGTAAACCTGAGGAATTTCTGTCTGTGAACTGTCACTGATGGTACTAACCCCAGGCTGGCTCTTTCAGGCTGGTGGGTTGGTCCTGGTGTGCTCTAATGGCTGTAACCATACCGTGGCCATTTCCTAATGCATCCTGGTTTGCAGGCACCCAAAGGTGTGCAGTCTGCACACACTGCCTTACGTGGATTCATTGCTTCCAGAGGAGCAGCAAGCCTTCAATAGATCTGGGCTCAGGTGTGTGCCTAGATAAGCTTAGAGACAAAAAGTACTCTAGCACAGTGAAGGGTTAATTAAGTTCTCAGCTGCCAAATTGAAAAGTTACAAAACAGAAACAGAGGCACATTGAAAAGCACATGCTTGGCACTGACCTCTGTCCTGTGGTCCCACTTTGGGGGGTCTCTGAGGCACTTAGCTGTCAAGCTGCAAGGGCAACTCAGCATCCTCCAGCAGCTGACTGGTCTTCAGGCTCAACCCTGCAGCCAAGGTGGGTCCAGCCCCACTCCGAGGACCTGTGGGGCTTCCTCCAAGCCAGCACCTTCTTCATCCTCTTGCTTAAGACAGACTGCTTCTCTTTCACTCCTGACTTCCCCTGCATCTTTCTTTCTTCAGGAATGCAGCTTCAGTAACCCCATATGGCAATGGTGACTGACTCCCCCGTCCTCTTTTCCCTGAGTGTACGCTGCAAATGGAAGCGTAGCAAGGGAAACCTTGTGTGGTCCTCAGAGGTGTCACTGAACTTACATTGCTGCTTTGTTCCAGAACTAGCAAATGCCTTTTATTTTAAATAGCCTTCTTGTCAGATGTATTTTAGAGGTCACTACAACACTTTGTAGTTGTAAATGATTCTCTTTGCACGTGCAGAGTTAGCAGCCAGAGTGATTTTCTCCATCCTATCCCCCTAGCTGCCCACAGCTATTGGCCTCACCACATTCACTCCCACCTTTATCCATCTGACGGCTTGGTTTCACAACTCTCCAGCAGAAATTAAAACTGAGCTTGAGCAGAGCAGTTCAGTGGGGAACCTCACGACTTCTGGTTTTGTGGCAGCTCGCTTCTGTTAGGGGACGGACAGAGAGACCACTAGCTCATTTCCTATCTTTCACTAAAAGTCTTGGTAGGAAAAAAACATTCCCTAACAAGTGCTATGGAACATGCTCTCGGCTCATCTGAATGCAGCTGGGGCTGAAGTTTGATGCTTGTTATAAACCTAGCACAATTAAACACAGCCATCAGGTCTGTGATCCTGCAGCACCAATAACTCCCCAGCTTTTATCTGGCTTTTCTCTCTTTTTTCTCCTCCTCCCCCTCCACTCCACACCGTTTTTTTTTCCTTCCACTTTTTCAAGCCTTAAAAGACCTCCCGGTTTTTGTATTTCTGTCTACTTTGCTTTTCTTTACGAGGGATTTGCCCTCCTTCCTCAATTCTCTTGGCCGCTCCCCATCTTCCTCGTGTGAGTCAAGAAATTCCTGACAGCTGCACTTCCCATCTTGTGTTTCACCGTCATCGTCATGTTGTTTGTGTGCATGCATGCATGTGAGTGAGAGAGAAATCCAGCCAGCCTAGCGGCATGGCTTGAATCCTACACTAATTGGAGGTGGAGTGAAACACTCCATCTCCCCTTGCAGCAGCTGCTCCCCTGAGGACCAACGGCTGTAGCGCGGTGGCAAAGACCAAGCTCACAGCCCCGGGAGGGCCCAGAGCTCTGTGCTTTGACACACACATTTACCACTGGATTTGTTGAAGCCGTACAGCTGCACTTCTCCCTGCACAGTTCTGCTGTTGATCTGTGCAGCCTTTTAACTTTTATAGCAGACAGCTGTGCTCCGTGAAGAGACTGGGCAGGATTTAATCAATAAATGGTAAAAAATTGTCTGTTTTTTCCCTTATTCATTCTCCAGACTCACAGCACATCTTTTTCCCTTACATGCACTGGCTGTTTTTTCAGCCTATCTCTCTCTTGCCCTGAGACTGCACCAGCAGCTGTACAGCTGGTGCGGGTGCTGTGCCAGGGTGAGATGCTCTCCCATATTGACCAGAAATTGTAACTGACAGGGATCTTGGACAAGCAAGAATCACTGTTGATTTAAATCACTGATTTTTAATAAGAATAAATACTGAATGCTACAAACTCTGCCCATAATCCATTACCAATCCCTCTCTTTATGACTCAGCATCTGGTAGACAACTGAATCCAAACTTCTATAGCATCACATTAAACCCTTCTCCAGAATGATTTCTTCATGTATTTCCTAGAACTGTACAAAACCACAAGAGCAGTTGAGTAAAAAATGTAATAATTCACAGTATCATAGCAACAATGGTAAAATATGTGCTTCCTGCTTATTCATTTTGATTAAGAAAATTATTCACAAGGCATCAGATGTTTGGAAAGAAATCCATCTTGTGGTTTGTTAATCAGAAGAACAATATACTCTAGACTATTGAGAGAGGTAGCTTTCACGGCTGAAAGGCACTGCCAGTTATTTTCTATAGCAGGCTGATAAGACCCTACACACATTTGTTAGCCTGATATTTGATGCTGCCTATCACTTAACATTCCCATCCAGAAAGCGCTTAAGCATACACTTAATTTTAAGCATATGAGGACTGGCATAAAATTCAAGATGAGTACTTGTGACCTTCAAGTTGAGTCCATTTTTAATACTTTTAATATTTTTAATTGCTGTGTTGGAACGCAGCTCAGAGAAGTAACAACATGCTTACAAGCTTAACAGCAGAAGTAGGTTCAGTGCCTCTCCTTTCCCCACCACCTCCTTGCTCTGCATCCCACTGAGTCCACTCCTGGGACCACCAACATTCCCTCCTCTCTTGGGTTCCTGCCATCCACTTTGCAGTACCTTCCAAGATCCTACCTTCCCACACTGCAGTCTCCTCGTAGCACTGTGTCCTTGGGCTTGCTCCTGGCACTGCTTCCTTACTGCTAGACAACGGATATGTGTAAAGCCCAAGTGAAAGTGCCCACGTTAGCTTTTTATGCTCTACTCGCACCTCTACATCAACACTGCACACACATCTCACCCAACAGTAAAGTTACTGAGCACAAACCTGGGTGACATCAATGTGAGTTAAATGCAAGAGGATTCAGTCAATTGCCACTCAGAGGCATAGTGAACCATGGGTTTAGTGACCACAAAGCTGGTGAAGCTTGCCTGGAGACAACTGGAACCCAAATTGGATGAGTTGTTGATAATCCTCAAAAAAGCATGGTGGCCACCAAGCCTCAGAAATTTGGCTGGGAAGTTTTATATTGAGTCCTTTTTTTCTTATCCTCAAGCATTACACTGGTATTTTGTCTTTATCATAAGCACATGCATGTGACATCCCCAAGCACTACAATGTCTTGCTTGAGGAATGGCTGCATTTCAGCTGTCTTTGCATAGCTTATCAATTTTGGTGTTACTCTGGGGCTCCAGGTAAAGTTGTTCCAAAATGTGTGTGATCTTGTAAATAACCCGTCACAAATTATTCTTTGTCTCCACACAGGAGAGCTGTGTGGAGAGCTCCACACAGCTAGCTGTTGATTTTAGCATAACAATCAGCGCAAATTATCAAAAGGCAGATATATCTCTGTCCTACCATGTGGCTTGACCAGCATGAGGCAGATGCATTTTTTTAGTATGTCCTTCGCAAAACAAGACAGTTGAGGACAGGATGCAGTCCTAGGGGCACGGTGAGCAGATCAGATCTTTCTTGTTCCTCAGTTCTTCTTCCAGCTTCTGGGAGATCCACTGGAACACAGTATCACCAGAAGGACACGTGTTTTATAAATAAGCAATGGCAAACAAAAAGCAATTGAATTAGATCCCCAAAGCTTTACTAAGATGGATGATCCTTGAAAGTACAGCTAGGATATTAAACATAGTGAGAGTATAATTCTTAATTTCTAGGCATCTGTGAGAATAGTTACCATCCTTTTGGGAGCATTGTAGTGACTGTAGCTGGTAGATCTCTAAATGAGACAATATTTCCTTCTGATATTGCATCATTAAGATAACTGATTCCTATACCCAGCCAAATGTTTCATATAACTCTTTCCTTCCTTTTCTTAATGTGTGCAATTGTGAAAGAGCAGTGCTGTAGGGATTTAGTGGTTGTATCTCTTTATGAGTCTGAACTGTGACATGGACGACTCAGTGAGTTTATTGATTTTAATTTCTTATATTTGGGATTTATCTTCTCAGCTTTTACTTAACAGCTGAGAATACTCACAGTATTGATACAGAATGTTGGCTACCCAAGGGCGAATTTCAGATCCTTGTTTCTTCACCTATGCATTTATTTGTTTGCTTCTGGATGGATACTAGCTGCCAGGCTTTGATCCAAGCTTTGATCAAGAGTAGCTAAAGGGTGCACTCTATGAGCGAGCATTCCTCTCTCTCCATAGCCAGAGCTGAGAGTAGCAGGGGCCTTAAGTGGATTTCCATGAGCATCAGAGGGAAAGATCAGGCATTCCCTTTGAAGATCCTTTGTTACTGAAATCTAGATTCTGATCCCCGATTTGGTCTGAAAACCCTGCACCACAAGGCACAGAGTAGTGTCTTCTAGGGGGTAAAGGGATCTGAAAGACTGGGGTTACTATCAGTGCGTGGCAGGATATTTTTTTTTTTTCCCAGGAAAACAGCTGGAATGGCCCTGAAAGCAAAGGAAAACTTGTGAGAAAATCCCCTTTTTGAGCTGTTACATAAGTAGCACCATCCCGCTTTGCAATAGTGCGGATAAGCTTAGAGTTGGTTCAAACCAGACTCAGCAATTCTTGGGCCATTTCAGTATAGGAAGGAGAGCTCAGCCAGGTTGATTTCCTTCCTGGAGCATTTAAGGACTAAGCTAATAAAGTGCTTTATGACTAAGAATTTGTGTGGCAACATAGGGAAGATGAAGAGCTATGAAACAATAGATGGAGAGTACATGTCATCCTTGGAAGAGGTGTTTTCTCCTGTGGATGCACTGTGGAACTTCGGTGCCAGGAGGCGCAATCTCTCTCAATGATTTGTTGTTCACCTTGCTCACTTAACTGCTTTTTTTGCCATGGCACTGTTTTTATCTCCTTCAACTTCCTTAACATCTATGAGGCAAGTATTTGTACCCTATTGTGTCTCTACATTCCAGCACGAAGAGCCCCAGCCACAGGCTGGACATTGCTGCAACCTCAGGTATTGCTGCCAGAGAGAATTAATGGCCACAGGCTGCTGGGGGTAATGAACTCTAATCATGACTTTCTCACTTGACCGTCTTGGTTCAGTAACACAGGGATTGATGTAAATTTTCTTTAAAGAGTGTTCTCCTTATGTCCTTCCTTGCCTCCTTTTGTCCCTCCACCCTCCCTTCCTTTCCCTTCTTTCTTCCAGTACTGCCAAGCCTGGCAGGTTGTTACAGCTTTCTCCATCTTCTATTTTGAGACAGGATCAACACCAGCCAGCTGCAGGGCAGGTCCAAAGCCATTTCCTGTCCCCCCCCCCATGCAAAGGGCCACCACGCATTCATGCCCATTATGGATGCTACAGTGGACTCATTCATGGACTCGCTTCTTTCTGCTGTGAGATTCCCTTGCCCCAGTGGTGTGTTTTCCTTGGCGCAAAACGTAAGACAAGAAGGAATCTTTACATAGAAATCTCTCCAGCTATGGGAAACATTTCCCCATGCACATGTCTTAGCAGGAGATCTACTGCATCCATAATTGCGCTCAGCACTTGGAATGTGGTGACGTCTCCACATTTCATGACCAAACATAGTCTTTGCCATTGCTCAAGGGTAGAATAGGCTCTAACAGCATTAACCTACGGTCTCTTATCTACTGCTTTCGTCATGCTGTCCGTTTGTATCTATTTGGAGAAAAGTTGTGTTGTCTGCTGCTCATGAAGCCAAGCTGCCTGGCAAAGGAGATTTGTTGTATTTGTGGTATTTCTGCTCTTCTCCTTTCAGCTTCGTGGGCAGCAGCGAGTCAGTCTCTTGCTTTGTGGTTCTCTCCTTCCCAACCCTTCTGGTCTTGCACAAGCCTTTCCTAAAATCCATAAATGTTCACTGCAAGCTAAGCCATAAGATGCTCAGTGCTTCAGCTTTGCTTTCTTCCAGGGACCATTTAAATGAGGACAAACCACTGTTTTATCTGATTTGAGGATAATGCAGAAGGGTGCAGATCTACCATGTTGTCATCCAGCCTGCATGTCACACCTAACTGAGACCAGTGTCACAGTAAGCCTATTGTTAGAGGTGCCAGAATGCACACTTTGTACAGTAGCTTCAGATTAATCCTGGTATTAGTGAGCCCTGAAAACAACCACAGCGTGTTTTAATCAAAAAAAGCACAAACAGTTCTCTCTTAGACTGGGAGGGGAAATGATGAGGGTGATTTCATCCCTGCATGTCTAATGCAGACTATGACAGATGGAGGAACCATGGGGAATACTAATAAAATGGGATAGGAAGAGATCAGAGCCCTCACTGCAGGGAACGCCTGACCGCTCAGCTATCCTTCACCCCAGGTACCTCTTGGACTGTTGAACAGGAGTCGCTTGCTTTGCAGCCATGATCACATACAGCTCCTCCCACAATCTGGTCATGCACTGACTCTTGTCCAGCTCAGTGCTTCGCACACACATATGCCTTTCCTTGGGTAATGCTGCTTCAGGCGTCCCCTCCCCTAAAAGCGAGATTCATATTTCCAATATCAGACCGGACACATTCACTGCCAATGGCTCTAACTGTAACATCTGTGTGCCTACAGTGAATGGCACCTGCTGATTAAACACAGATCCTTTTAGCACTGGGAATAATAAAATTAAAATTACAGAACAAGAGCCTTCTCTTCACTATCTTTTTCTTTTTTTCCCTACTCTATAGATTTACCCAGGCTGTTTTTTCAGTTTCTTCTGGAAAGTGTAACTCAGCTTGAGTTTTGGATGAACATCTTAATTGCACTTACCAGATTTGTCTCCGCTGATCTTCTTCTAGAGGGGGTAAATTAGCCCTTTAGTAGCCCCATGGTAGCTTGGCTAAACTGCTTACTGTGCTGACTAAATTCATTTACGGTTAGTTTGATAGCTTTCCACTAGATCGTGCAATATAGATATAATTCAAGACAATGGAGCATCATTAGCCTTTAATGATTGCACTTGAATCAGATCGTAGGTGGGTTCATGGGCTGAAGTCCAAGAGAAGCAGTTTGCTCCAGGCATCTCTGCAGAGAGATGAAGGCTGAATATGGGAAAAGGGACACATAATTCTAGGAGGGTTTTCAGAAGGGCTTCAGCCAGAAGGAAGAAAAAGGGTTGGTAGCAGAGAAGAGGAACAGCTGAGGGCTGAACAAAGAGAAAGCAACCACCGTCAGGAACATTTCCACAGCCCAGAAGTCAGGCGTCCTTCTAGCATCAAGCCCCAGTCCGTTTTGCCATGCTCTCAAGACACTCCCGAGAGAAGCAGCTGTAGCTGTGCACCAACAGAACTGTTTCCCTGCTGGGGTCTTGCTTGAGCACACCAAGCCCTGACCCCTCCGCAGGGGCTAAGCCCTCCAACAAGGCTGGGGCAGCTCAGAGGATGGAGCAGAGGATCTGCCCTACAGGGAAGGCTTTTCCCTGCACCACTAGACCAGACCAGCACTCATGCAGGGGGCGTATTTAAAACACTGTGCATTGACAAATAATTGCTTAAAGGAAAAATGAACAAACCAGCTCTGGGAGATACAAATCAGCTCGGGGAAATCTAAGGAAAAACAAATAACCCACTGGTGCCCAGCCTGACAGTCAGTCCCTTGCTATCAGATGCACAAAAAATGATTTCTTTATTTAACCACTGTTTTGCCCTTCCCAACACTTACTGTGCTGTGCATTTCATTCACTTTCCAATGCTGAAGCTGAGATCCACATGGTGCTGGGGAGGAAATGTTCAGTCCTGGCTCCACCTGCAATGGCAACAAAACATTTCCAGGCAGAGGAGGCAAAAGGCACGAGGTCGGTTTTGCAGATTACCCACCTGCGTCGAAAGGAAATCTAGAAGAGAATGATGCAGGAGATGAGCTAAAATTGGAGATAAGAATTAGCCCCACTCCATTGCAGAAGGAGATTTCCAGCTTACCTATGCAAACAAAACCAGAGGTTAGTCCAACTCACTAACTCAGCATAAACCAAACCACTTCTTTTCTGCTGTACTAATTTTTCTGCCAGATTAGTGAGTTGAATCAGCATAGAGAGGGTCCTCCAGGTGCCAGTGCTTGCACAGATAAATAGCAGAATCTTCAAGGATGGATTGAAGAAGAAGGAAGCTTAGTGAGCAGTAGTCAGCAAGGAGATGATCTTACCCCAACTTATAGTACCTAGACCATAAAACTGGTGAGACAGGGATTGTACTTCAGCACTTCCATGCACTTCTTGATCTGTGCCTACATCTGTAGAAAACAGAATTTATAATACAACCAGAATGAAGTATAATCTATTATCTATACAATACAGTCTCTATATAGGAGTATAATACAATCTATACAATATATCGATTATATATATGCGTGTGAAAAGTGGTGATCAAAGGTGTGTGCAGGAGTTCCTGGTTCCTGCAGGACCAGTGACCCTTATTGTGGATTGCACATGGCTTCTCCCAGAAGTCTGTTTAACACCTGGTGGGTTGTCTCTAGCTGAAGTACAAACTATTGCCTTTTCCTGCTGCTTTGCTTACAGCCAAGGCTGCTGGACGTGGAGCTCCTTCAGCCTTCGCAGAGGATGCCTGGCCTCTCTGGGACCCGCTTAGCACCTGGCAGGATCTTGCTAAGCCTGGTCTCCTGCCTGCCAAGGAGACTGGCTGGCAGAGTCCTCTGCAAACACTCTCCCGTACTTACTGCCAGTGGGAGAGCGCTGCCTCGACGATGCAATAGGAGAACAGGCTGGCTCTTCAAATCCTGCTCGACGTGCTCGCACTGCCGAGCAGGCTGGCTGGCAGCGCCAGGCTGGCCCGGAGCGGATGCCATGGCCACGTGGCCGGTCGCATCGTGAAACCCTGCCAGCAGCTTCCTTGCTGCCGTTAGCCCTGCTCTTTTGGGAATGAGTCACAGCCTTGGCCATGGCTTTCCCCTCTTCCAGAGAGCCCCAGCATGCCCATTTGTCACTTGCTGACCGTATGCTTAGAGATTTTCTCTCTTTCTTGCTCTCTTTTTTTTTTTTTTTACTAGCCAGTGAAGCATATGGTGCACCGCCGTCTGATTAGCTAACAGCTTCCTGGTACCTGTGGGAATTACTGTATCCAATGCTTTTAGAGCAGGTATTTGTACCACTTTTACCTGCCACTCTCCATGTTGATCAATTCCTGCCTTCAGGATTTTATTTCTACCAGATTACAAAGATCACTTTATTTTAAATCCACTCTGTCTCCTGGATACATGTCAGCAAGAGAAGTATGGGTTGTGTTGTGTTTTCTTTGACTATTATTATATATTAAAAAGAAGATTAATTATAATAACTCTGCTTAAAATGTCATGGTGCAGCGAGAGGACTTTCAGTTCCCTTAATTTAAGGTACTTAAGGCTATTCCTCCTGTTGTGTCCTGTGTTTGCATTATTTATATTTTTTTTCTTAAGTAATTTTTCCTTCTGGTGAAGTCTGCTGGGTAACTGCCCTGGAGCCTGCAGGCTCACATCTGCAGACCAGCTCTCCCTCAACGAGTACTCCGAAATGTCCCCCAGGAACGGTGACTGCCAAAAGCCCCTAGAAAGAAGGCGAGGTGCTTCCTCTGGGTCCAGGACGGGGTCCCAACACTGCCAGCAGTGCCAGGCTTGGGCAGAGATACACGGGCAATTCAACACAGGCAGGGAAATTCAAAATGAGCCCTCTGCCAGGTAAAAAATTATAAAGAACAAGGAATAAAAAATCCTTTTTCAAATATAAGAGAGTGAAGAATACTTGTGTATAATCTTGTCTGGTACTGAAATGATGCTATGTATAGTTTTATACTGTATGATATATAGGATATTTCAATGGGGTTTCAGTGTCTGGAAACAAAACTTCAACAGAAGGAGAACAGTTTTCCAGTACTTTCCAATGAGGCACATTGTTGCCCCTACGAGGTCCCCACACCTAGCATCCTAAGACTCAGTCAAAAAGGATGGTGACTTTACTTCAAACCTTCTGCTTCTCAATACGTTCCAATACTGAAATTTATAAGCTTCTGTTCATCTTTTGAAAAAAAAATAATAAAAATTTGAAAGTCACCTGAGAACAGCCATTATTGCTTGGCCACTTGCCATTTTAGACAGAAAGCTGTTCAGAAGGGAAGACTTGAGCACTGCAGCCGCACTAACAGGAGATATTTGTCCAAGATGGAGACCTCCCTGAAGACAACAGCAATACATCGTTGGAAAATTTAATCTATCATTAGTTTGACATTCCTAGCAGTCACTGGCAGAGAGTTCCCAAGGACTCAGTGCTGACCCAGTTCTCCTGTCCATATTGGTCCATATGGTAGCATGCCAATCAGGGATGAAGTGGGAAGAAAATCTTTGGAAAATACCATCATGCAAATGGAAAACAATGGAAAATTCCTAGCTTGGATTCATTTCAGAAGTTGTCCAAAAAATCTAGTGTCAGCAAGCTTTCCATTTCTGACAAAAAGCAAAAACAATATTCCTAGCTGATGGAAAACTTATATATATATATATACACATAAAAACTGAAAAGTCACAGAGATATAGTAGCTTCCAAGTCAGTTACTGCCAATAAAGCGAGTGCTGTTGACTGCAGAGTATCCAGGATATGTTATTTCATTTGTTGATATTAAAGAAGAAAAAAAAGTCCAACAAATTGGGAGCATGGTGCAGAAAGAAACTTCCTGGGTCATAAAGTCCAGACTTCTAGTATCCCAGGCACCACATAATTGACTTCTTTTCATCTGAGTTATCTCCGGTCTTCTAGATTGATGTGGAAAAAATGTAAAACAGGAGAAGCAACACTAGCAATCAGAAAATACAAAATTACGTGTTTTCTTCTGTATCATAAACAAAGCACATTAGTGGGAGCAGCTGTAAACATAGCAACCTGTAAGGCTCCAACAGATAAGGCAAAGACTAAAGTGTAGTGAAAGGTCTGATCACTTTTTGAAGAAATGTGTTGTAGTCTTAATGCACCTATATCACAGGAGTGGTGGAAGGTCTCCTGGACAGAAGCACTGAAGGAGAGAGCCGCGGGGCTGTTTGGTGCCTCACTCCTGCTGTGCTCTGGGTTTTCTCCCACTCCTGCCTGATGGGATGCGAACACTCTCTGCTCGCAGAGGAATGATCTCGGGTTCAGCCCATGGTGATGAAACGCTAAGCTTAACATAACCAGAGTTACATTGACACAGTTGGGAACACAGCTGTATCCTGCAGGGTTAAACCATGTCTCTGGCAGAAGCGGTCCAGAGCTACTCATTCACTGCTTTTATCAAGTGGTTTAACATCCATTGTAGCAGGCATCAGCATCCGACCTCTCTTCCCTGTCCTGCAGTGTCCACTAAGCTGCAGGGTTGTGTTCCCATTCAGTCTTCTTGCCTCCATCACCTTTAATTATTCTGTGCAAATTGAGATTTGGGAGCTCAGGTCTCCTTGGGCAGAGGTGGAAATCAAAGTCTTCGCATCTCTCTTGACGATGAGCTGTTGGGTGCAAAAGGAGGCACTGATTATATTGTCGCATGGGAAGAAAAGTCCAGTATCCTACACCAGAAGAAGGTTCAAAGCTCTGAAACCCAATGAAGAAGAGTTTGAAAACTAGAGAAGGCAGATGGGTTCTATACTTCACCCTTTGTCATGTTTACAATAGCATGGGCAATTTCCTGGGGAATTTCCCAAGACCAGGTGCCTGACTCTCCATATATATTAAATGAACTCTAAACAGCACTTAGGCAATGAGGTGCTTATAAATAAAACGCTGCAAAATGAAGCTTAAATATTGTGGATTGGTGGTGAAGGCAAAAAACAGGTCTCTTAGGATTAACCCCCAGATCACATTGTCACTCAAGAAGCACCAAGAAGAGTCTTTCAAAAAATGGCCTCTGGATTTTTCTGTGAATCCACTACTCAACAGCAATGAGGACGTGATGCAGCAAAACATAGAAATCTGTGTCTGGCCATAAGCTGTTGATCAATCCTGCCTACGCTCAAGATTTCCCCTCCCCACTCACAGCTGCAGAGGTGCAGGGGCAGCTCCTGGGACTGCGTGCTTGTCCGCAGCCACACCAGCAAGACCGGGGCCAGTTCCCAGGCCCTTGAACAAGAGTGGCAGACTCTGGTGCTTGATCACTGGTGTGTTGAATAATGGCCTTGATTTCCCAAAGAGACCTGCTAATGATAATACCGCCTGATAATAGGGATTTGTCTTGGGTATTGCTTGACATGTTTAGAGGCAGAGAATGAAAAAGTTGATGAGTATATATATTAATAACCTTGGTCTCTTCACCAGGGGAGGGAAAAGTTCGCATGAAGCTTTCTGCCACGTAAAGACTTTCCAAACCTATGCTCAGGAAAAGAGAAAAGGCTATTTTTAAATACATCGTATTCTTAAAGAGGCACTTGCCTGGAATAGACTGAGCTTTGGAAACCATTGTTTAATGGCAGCCTAATAGATAAAGCATTGCTTTGGGCTTTATGAAAATTAAAGTCCGGTCTCTTTGCAACAAACTTTGCACTGCTTGGGGCTTTTGACGATAATTCATTTCCATAAATTGTTCCTGTTAAGCTGGTGGGTCCATGTACGAGCTGGCAGTGTCTCCTTTCCAGCCCACGGGGGAGATGAGAATCAGCCCCTTGTCTTTAACAGGAAAGGAAGGAAAGGGAGAAGCAATAGCAAACTCCGTGAGGCAGAGGGAATTGATTGCAACCAGCCAGATATAATTACATTGTGGAGGACATTTAATATTTCATCTTGATCTTTGCTATATCAGGAGAGTAAAGAAAATCACCATATGAGGGAGAGAGAGGCTGCAACTTCTCTTGATTTGAATTGTAAATTCCCACAAGCAAAACCATGAGTTACTTTCAGACAATCTGTACTGCTGTTGCCTGAATGTATGTGACCCAGATTGCAGGGAGAACCAGAAAGCCACTCCACCTGCTTGGAGACAACAGTGGCACTAAGCCATCATGGCACGTCCCCAGCACAGCAGGTATTTAATCCAATTGTACTAATGAATTTCTCTCCTCCCTTCACTCCTGGGTAGCTACAGACATACTGGCACAGGGCTCCCTCGTTAACCACTGCAAGGAGGAAAGAGCTTCGCGTCCCACAACCTTAAATGGCTCCATCCTCAAAGCCAGACATTTTAAACAGCACAGCATGGGTTTCCGTTATGACTGGTGTAAGTAATGTCTACACACATGGGAAGAGACAGTTACTGCTCAAGAAAGTTTACAGTGTTGAGAGGAAAAGATGGGAAGGTAAACAGAGGCTCTGGACCGAGATCAAAAAGAAAAACAAGAGGTAGACTAGAAACAAGGATGCCCGCTATACTAAGAGCATATACATACACAAGGCAGCCTATCCCATGCAAATCCTCCAAGAAAGCACACCAAACCCCTGTAAATCCACCCAGCCTCCACTGCTTCCTACTTCTGGTGTCTGGCCCCCAAAAAATGGGCCATACGTTCGTTGTGATGGGAGAAAGCCGGAAGCAGCACCTGAAGGAACCTGAAGAGAGAAAGGGAGGACAAGGCATTACTGAGCATCCCTACACACCAAAATATCCCCTTATAATCTGACTGGACCAGCCTGCCTTTAGCTTTTTGGGCACCTACCACGGAAATGCAGCACCCTGAGGTGGATCAGGACTGGCTCGAGCCAGACCTCATATTAGGGAGGGAAAAATTGCCCCAAGAGCCCCATTTGTTTATCCTTCCTGCAGCCTAAAGCTGCCAAACACCTCTCTGTTTGCCTTGATCACATCCACACTCACTCAGCCAACTGCGATCCAGCTCTACATATTAATTAACATAAAAGGGGGAGATTTATTCATTGCTCCAGATGATTAATCAGCTAGTCAGGCATAACACCACCCATGCTATTGTAATTGCAGTCAAATAATAATGTTATATGCACCACAATCATAGCCATCATCAAACACCAGAGGAGTCTGGTAATACAAGCAATGTCGTCTCCTCACAGTCTCCACAACCCGAAATTATTTACAATCTGGAATAAGTTCTTAAAGACAGCTCATGAGATCAAGGTCTCAGTACAGAGGAAAACTGGAAACAGACCAGTGATGGACTTCAAAACAAAAGAGGTTTTACAGACAGCATGTGGTGACAAGGATGTAAATCGCTTTCATCTGTGGTTTT
Organism: Fulmarus glacialis; assembly: GCF_000690835.1. Taxonomy (NCBI): domain Eukaryota; kingdom Metazoa; phylum Chordata; class Aves; order Procellariiformes; family Procellariidae; genus Fulmarus; species Fulmarus glacialis. The sequence continues at coordinate 23,196 of NW_009227569.1, read as the reverse complement.
CCTGACCTGGTCCTGCATGTGTGTAGGCAGGAGCTGGTCTCGAGACCAGCACACTGCAAAATGCTGTTGTAAGCATTGACCCACTCCCTGCTGCCAGGACATATCCCCCCAGCCCTGCGAGGGGGGAAGCAGCCCCTTACCACCTCATGGAGAGGAGACGGGGAGAGGAGGGCCAAGCTCATCAGCATCCAAAACCTGCTCTCGGGAGCGACCACCGCAAAGGGCTGGAGCAGTGATCTGGAGAAAGAAGACAGATTTCTTGGCCGACGGCTCTCTTAAAATACACCTCACTATTCCTTTTGTTATCCACTCTGGTTTCGGAGCAGCCTGTGAACAGTCAAGACAGAGAATTTGTTTAACAGAATTTACCAGTTTTGCATCCTTCTTTATAGCTCTTCCTGGTTAGCTGAGCATGTACCCTAACCCTTAGATAACCCTCTCATGACTATTTACTTCCCGATCCTACTCACCAGCAGCCACAATGTACGTTTTTTCCCCATTCTCCATTTCATACAGGAGCAATTTCATAGAATCATAGAATCATTAAGGTTGGAAAAGACCTCTAAGATCATCAAGTCCAACCATCAACCCAACACCACCATGCCCACTAAACCATGTCCCTAAGCGCCTCATCTACACGTCTTTTAAATACTTCCAGGGATGGTGACTCCACCACTTCCCTGGGCAGCCTGTTCCAAGGCCTGACCACTCTTTCAGCAAAGAAATTTTTCCTAATGTCCAATCTAAACCTCCCTTGGCGCAACTTGAGGCCATTTCCTCTCGTCCTATCGCTTGTTACTTGGGAGAAGAGACCGACCCCCACCTCGCTACAACCTCCTGTCAGTAGTTGTAGAGGGCGATGAGGTCTCCCCCTCAGCCTCCTCTTCTCCAGGCTAAACAGCCCCAGTTCCCTCAGCCGCTCCTCATAAGGCTTGTGCTCCAGGCCCTTCACCAGCTTCGTTGCCCTTCTCTGGACACGCTCCAGAACCTCAGAGTTCTTCCTGTAGTGAGGGGCCCAAAACTGAACACAGGATTCGAGGTGCGGCCTCGCCAGGGCCGAGTACAGGGGCACGATCACCTCCCTACTCCTGCTGGCCACACTATTTCTGATACAGGCCAGGATGCCATTGGCCTTCTTGGCCACCTGGGCACACTGCCGGCTCATGTTCAGCCTCCTCTAAACTAGCAATTTCTCCTCCTCTAAACTAGCAACTTCTCACAAGGGATTGGAGTACTGGATCCTGAAGCTGGGCTGCAGCAAGGAGCAATTTTCACTAGCTATATATTCATATGAGTATTCAAAGAAATATTTACTGGGGAAGGCAGGTGGGAATGCCCCCAGGCCAGGTCCTGCACAAACAGCAACCAATAGTGGTGTCCCCAAGGCCATATACACACATGGCAGGCAAAGGCACTGTCCACCCAACAGCCTCAACCCCTCAACCCCTCTCAGACTCCAAAGCTGCTATAAAACATCTTGTGCACTTGCAGAAAGGTCTTAAACTCATCATAAGTTTGTACCAAGCACCTCAGCTCCACCTCACCATTCCAGACAGGTTAGACAAAGAATATTTGGCTATCAATCAGCCTCATATAATACTAATTCCCACATCCCAGCACTGAAACCAAAAAGCTTAATGATGTAGCCAGAGCCCAGAAGAAAGTATATGACATAGAAGCAGCATAAGAACTTACAGTCATTACACCAGCTGTAAAAAAAAAAAATGGTTTTTTCTCCAGTGCATATTTTGCCCAAGGCTTGCACTTGTTGAGCAGCTCTTTGGTGGTCTGTGGGAAGCTGATTGGTCCTCTCAGTGGGGCAGCTTTAGTTCAGAAGGGATAATTTAAGGCAAAGGCTATCAGCCTGTTGTCTGGCTTAGGAAAAGTGGCTGACCCTGCTCGGGGGCTGCCTTCCAGTGGAATGAGTAGCTGCTTGACACAGGGATCTTTTCTCAGCTAAGTAATGAGCTATATTGATTTTCCTCAAAAAGAAAATTGGACTTTTACAAACAACGCAACAAGCTGCTTGAGTCAGGATGTTGCTGAAGTGATCTTGTGACCACCGCAGGCTCTTGTGCTTATCATGAAAGAAAAAAAACTCAGCGGGTTTATTCTGCAAGAGCGGGTTACACCAATAAAAAACAAATCTCCCTTCAAATACATTGGGCAAGTACCAGACGAACATGCCCTGCAGGGACAGTTGACATTCACTCATTTGGAAAACAGCTGCACGAACAACCCCTGTGATTGCTCTCGTGTGTGTGAGGCCCTAAGTCTGCAGCAGGAGTCCACATCTCTCTACATGCGGTCTCTTTGCAGGGATCATGTGAATGCTCTCACCGCTGGCCGGAGACCTCTCCAGCAAGGAGCACTGAGCTACTTCATTTGGGCCACCAGTAGCTCATCACTGTCAGTCTGGGCAAAATAACTCCAAGGGCAGAGCCCCTGAAAACATCTCTCTCCTCATTCCTGAGCTGTTGAGCATCTTTGACTTCCCAAGAAAGTCTCAGCACATGGCAGAGCCCATGCGATTGTCCTGTTCTCTTAGACCAGGCTCTTCAGGTCTGGCCAGCATAGGTTTAGTTCTTACATCCTAAAGCTTAAAATGATCAGCTATAATCTCCATTTCAATTTCCATACATACAGCATATTCTTGAAGCTGACCTGGCAGGAGAAAAATACACAGCCAATTTCTAAGCTGTCTGTGGAAAATGATTCCTGCCCTGGTACCTCTCCAAAGGTCCCAGTGGCCCTGCAGCTCTTTTGACTTTTCCGCAGGACAGGGGCCACCAGCACCAAGGTTTTAGGGTGGCTGGGAACTGCCCCCATTTCCTTCAGCACACAGGGAAATCCTGCCTTCGCCGTTGCAGTCACTGAGGCAGGACTCAAGGTGCTCTCCATCCAGCATGGAGATCACGACGCCCACACAAGGTGCTGAGTGAACCTTCGTCCAGCGCTGAGCCCCCCACTGCCGCAGCTCACGAGGTCTCTCATCTGAGCTGCACAACTGCACAGGAAGAGGGCATCGTCCCGCAGGGCATGGGAGTGTGTGTAGATCCCTCTCTCACTCTCTCTTTCTCACTCCCTCCTTCCCCCCTCCTCCATCCACCCACTGTGAGTACTTTTGGCCCATCTTTGTGCAGTCACCCTCACCAAGGGGCAGGGGCTCCCCAGTGCAGCACGCCTGAGCTGCAGGGCATTGCCTTTACAGAGCTGAGCCCTGAAACTCCCCCCTGAAACGGGAACAGGCCTGTGGGAATGAAATAAGAGAGCCCCAGGCTAGTTCCTATTGCTAAGCAGGGAGATAACACAGTTACCGCCTTCTCCTTAGGTTCCTGCAACGAGGAAATAAGCCAGGGGTCAGCAGCTCGGGGAGGCCTGGGCACCCTGGTTGGCAAGGATGGGTCAATAGCAAAGGGAAATTTCCCTCCTCTAGTCAAAAGGGATCATTGCAGAGCATCTGAAAGAAGAAACCCAACCACGACATGACAGTGGTCTCACGCGGTCAGGCTGCCCCCAGAAACCCAACCCCAGCAGGGTTCGCATTGTACCCCAGCCCCCCGGGGCTGCCACATCCTCAGGCAGCAATGTCAGCGCCACCTCCAATTCCCAGCTACGTGCTCAAAGTCAGGAGGCAGGAAGGTGGGGGTGTTATTCCCTCGATGTCCCACTCCCAAGGCTTTGCCATGCACTGAAGTCCCATGCACCCGCTGCTTCCAATGGTCCCAAAAGGCAACAGAACTCCCACGCAACCACCAGCTCTCCAGCAAAGCAGGAGGCATCTTCAACCTTGCACTCAGCTGTGATAGGGCAATAGCCAAGAGCCTGAATGTTAAATGCCATGGCACCCAATTACTCTTTACAGTCTGATTCAGGGATCAAAAGATTCCTGTCTCTGTCTTAAATGATATCTGTGGATATCATCTGGAATTAAGAACTTACGGGCAATAATTTCTCTGATCAGGCATGGATACCTGTAGAAACCTACTGGGCAAAAAAACCCTAGTCAATGTTTGCAAAATTAGAAAACTAAAGAAAAAAATCAACAGCAGTAAGCTCAGCAGGGACAAGAAGTGTTAATTTTGTGTTGGTAAATGGGAATTACAAGAAAATGGAAAATAAATAAAAATGCAAATTCAAAGTCATAAAAAAGCACAATTAAAAGAAGTAGCTGACAAACTTCCCTGTATTAGAAGGGAATGCAATTATAATCACAAAACAGGCTTTTTAAATATTTTTCATATCAGTCATTTTTGTGTTTTATTTAGTGTATTATAAAATCTGGAGAAATATTACAATCTCTCCAGTAAACCAATGTCTTATTATTTAGTTTTAGACATAAGGGGAAGAAAGATTTACAAAACCTTCAGCTTATAAAACAAGATAATGTTTTCCTTTCTAACGGGATAAAGACAGATCATGCCAGTAAGTGGTGAACTTGCCAGCATCAGGAATGGTCAGCAAGATGCTCTTGCTGAACATGTGGACACACTACAAGTAGCTATATCTGACCAAGGTTTAAACAAAATAGCTTTGGTGATGGGTGTAAGGAAGATGGGCACCACGTTGTTGCAACGCGCTCAGCTCCTGACCATCTGCCTGACCCAGCTCCTGCACGGTGCATTTTCCCCAGGAACCAGCAGCAATTTGCTGTGCCCGTCTCCATCAGCATTAGTGGCTGAGCAGCAGTGGAAAGGAGGGCTGAAGGAATTGAGAGGTGATAACCAGCTCAGGGTAAGGCATAATAATCCCATTTTTGCAAAGATTCCTCATTTACAATTCCTCTTCCCTTTAATACAGACTGTGTTCGTTTAGTGATGAATGAGCTTCTTTTGATCCTGTTTAGGGAAGTTACAGGAGATCTCCAAAGCTCAGACTAATACTGCCTTTTCCAGGAAAAAAAAAAATTTTTGACAAATTTTGCTCCCTGCCTTAATTTTGAGATGCCTGATGTCACTTGACCGGGTTCACACAACACCTGACCTCCTTCCTAAAAATGGAATAAAAGCAGCAAAATCTCTCCTCTCCCCTCGCTATCATCCCTTTAATTCTGCAGAATAAGGCTGAATGTGCTGATTATTTGACACGTGCACTAATCACGGCCAAATCATGCTAGCGAAGGAAAATGCACAGCCTACTGTTCCCTCTCAGCACTCTCCTCTCACCCTGCTCTCAGAATAGTCTCAGCCTGGAGGGCATCCTGCCAGTGTGATTAACAGTGTGAAATGGGGAAGGGAAGGAGATGGGAAGAAGAAGGAAAAAGACCTTTCCTTAAAACTTAGACATGGGCTTCGGCTTATCAGAGCAAGCGAGCAAAACCTTGAGAGCATCCTGCACTTGCAGCAGTGAGCTTCCTCAGCTCATGAAATCCAGCAAGTACATGAGCAATGCTGTCATCTTCTGCAGTCTTATTCCAGTCCCTGTCCAGAGCTCCACTCCAAACTTACATATCCAAACACTAGGTGCGTGAGAAATACCTGCCAAGCTTTTCTCTTTTTCTGTTGTGGCTGTGCTTATTAAAATATGCAGTAAAGGCTTAATAATTTATGAAGAGCTGCAAATGGTCAACCTATTGCAGTAGGTTTGGATGGAGCCCACCAGGACAAAAGGTAGGAGGAAAGCAGATTATTCCCTCCTTGACTGGATTTCTGCCTCCCAACTTCGCAACTCTACAGAGGAAGCATTCCCCTCAGAGCTGGCCAGGCGGTTCCCTTCACCACCAACCAAGAGAAAGTGAGTGCTCAGAGTGATTCAAATTGCCTTAACGCAGACATCTAAAACAGGCTGAATCCATCAAGCCCTGGATCGGCTGGACACATCACCGAGGAGGTTCCTAGACCACCTTTTGAGAAGCCTTGGAAGATCGTCACCCGCTTGGCCTGGATTCTGGAGACAAAGTGAAACTGCATATGTCTAATTTAGAGCTGTGAATGTCACATTTCAGGCTTGATTTGGCCATCACCACTCTCTGCAGGGAGGCAGCTTGTGCTACCAAGTGAGGAGAGAAGCACAAGCTCCGATCCTCAGCCTGTAAACTCCTCCAAAGAGGATCCCTGCTGTTGGCTCTCCTCCACAGCAGCTGCTGCTGCGTCAGAAGAATAGGTTCTGCCAGGAAGATTTTTCCATTTTCCTTTTCTTTGGCCAAAATCCTTGAGGGCACTGTCACTTTAAAAAAAATTACATCCAAAAGAAAGCAGATATGAAGTGGAGACAACCTGGCAGAAGGATTGAGTGACAAGGCCAGGAAGCAAGCAGTTAGTGTTGGGCTATTTCCAGATGCATCGCGGTCGTGCCACACATTAATAAGCTGCGACAGGCATAAAGATGGGCAAACGTTTGCCTACAAAGCCAGCTGCTTCATACATAGATACAGTCACTGAGAAGCTCAGGAGCATGTTTCTAGTCCCTGCCTTTGTAGAGCAAGGCTAGATAGTAGGGACCCAGAAGGGGGGAAACCCAGAGTTCAAATAAAAATCCTTCAAAGGCTCTTAATGCAGCTGAGCATGCAGAAACACACACGTTTCATGTCCCACGGCAAAAAGGTTAAGATGTCAGTGCATGTCTGAGCACTTAGTACACAATGCCTGAGTTCTTCCCAGGCAAGTGCAAAAGTCTCTCCTCTTGCTGGCAGTGTCTGCGAGAGGCGAAAGCAAGGCCTTGCAGAAGTGTTTTTGCTGAAGGATGTTCTTCTTCCTCCAGCCTGGAAATCCAGATCCTTCTAAGTCTTTGCTTGGGCGGTTCACATTCTGTATTATAGCTGTATAAAACCTGCTGAAAAGTTTGCGCTGTGAGGTGGATCAGGCCAGCAGCAGGTATGCAACATGGCCTGAAATCTCAGACTTTTAATGGGTTTGTTCTTTGGGAATAGAGAGACATGCAACAATCTGCTGTGACAGCAGGTGGCTTGAGGAGTATTTACTGAAAGATGGATTTTCCTCGCCATCATGCCCAGAGCAACGCAGTCGGGCAAAACAAAGTGATCACAAAAATTACACACAGTGACAGAACCAAAACATGTCACAAGAAAAATGCCTTCTGGTGTTGTTTTGCTGGTTTTGGGGGGGGCATCCCAGTTGGATTGTGAAAAGCTCCCAGCACTCCCATCAGTTATTTGATCAGTTTAAAACAGCTCAAAGAAATATCGCAGCTTTCTCCCTATGATAGTGATCAGGCATGATTTTGGCTGAAATAGCTCTTCTCTTCAGTATTGAGGACTTCTTTTGAAGCCATCCAGCATGCAGGACATGGGATGTTCCAGCTTACAGGGTCTAGTTAAGTCCCATGAAGGTTAATGTGTTCCTGGGCAAGTCATGTTAGAGACCAGCTCACCGGGCAACCGCAAAGAGGATGCTCTGAGCTTGCACCACCCTGTAAGGGACTTGGTAGATCTGACTGTCTGGCCTCCCTGTGCCACCTTACAGCTCTCTTGGTCTTAGGCATCATACCAAAGGATTTGTGTAATGGGCTAACAAAGGTGATAACAGCTGAGGCCCCTAGAAACTCCCTCGGGAAATGCAGCTGACACCTACTGACCTTCTCCATTAGATCATGCATTGCTGACTCCTGATGTGATCTTGACCTCTCGGTCCCATCATGACATCATCTACATTTTCACACATGCAGAGGCAGATGAACTGAATCCCATCAAGCAGGTCCGAGATAAAATTTTCCCTCCACAGACATACTCTGTTTCATACTTAGAAAAGCCTCCAGTGCTACCCGATGCAAACACTCTGCAGGCTGGTGGCCTTGGTGCCGTCTCATCACTGCGCTCTCCACAGATTCTGGTCATGAAGGTAACAGGTAGGACTTTTCCTGACACATATTGCAAAGATGAGGCGAAACCATCAGGCAGGGCTGCAGAAGCGTGCACTCTGTAGGGTGCATGTTCCCTGCCCGAGGTAGAGTGCTCTGATCAGTACATTTCAAATAAAACACGCTCACCTTCGTCAGCTCCGAAGGAAAAAATATCCCCCTGTAAGCTTTTAGAAGGAGGGCCAGTGGACTGCTGGATCATTGCTTGGAAAGGGCAAAGTTGGAGCAGAGCTTAATACTAGATTAGTGAGAAGTTTAGATGGAAAACACTCCAAAACCACTTGTATGCTGTCTCAGTACCGAAGGGTACCCTGCAGGTTTTCAATCATTCGCAGGGCTTTGGCACCAGCATCGATGTTTGCAACCTGAACTCACTTTGAACACGGTGTACCCAGCAGCCGTTGCAGCTAGTGGCTTAAGAAAGAAACTGCTTGAGAGGCTGAGGCAAAGACATATGTGAAAAGGAGAGAAACCTACCTCGTTGCTTCTGCGAGATTCTCAGGAACAGCGCGCTGGAGAGGCAAGGACGGCGAAAAAGGGCCTTAAATAGTCGAACAGAAAGACAGCTCTGATATGGCCTCTCTTGCAAGGACCATTCCTTCTTCTCCCACCCCTTGATATTGCTCCTGCTTCTGCTTAAAAAATAAAATAAATTTTAAAAAAATCAGAAGTTAACAGTGTGTGACTCCTTTTCTTGAGTATGTAAATACCATTGCTTATGGGAAACCATGGCTATCCGCATGCCATTCTCCTGAGTCTTAGAAACTCTTACATATTCTCAAAAATCTTCCCAGAACTATGACTGAAGATGGTTGCCAACACGGCAAAGTGTGAACCTGCAATTCAGCAGCCCATGGGCAAATGCTGCTCACTTGCATCCATGTTTCCCTCCAAAGCTGGTGGCTTTGGATTCTGCACAGCCTGGTTTCTGCCGTGCCTCTGAGAGCCCGCAAGCACGTCTCCTGCCTCCAGTGAGAGGTCCGCACCCCTCCTCCTCTGAAATGACAGGCCGCATTAGACCATTCAGAATCACATTTGGTTCTCATTTTCTAACAGACACTCAGAATAATATTTTTAGAAGAAGCTATACTGGTATTTGCAAAAAATAGCCTTCTTTGCTTTTATCCCAGATGGGGTCTTTTCCAAGTTTCTTTTCCTACTTTAGTCATATCTCTAAAGCTGTTTGGATTAAACAATTTGATTCTAGAAGAGCATCAATCAGACTCTTTTTGGGCTCCTATTGCATATGCTTTTCTCTGTGTCACAAGTTAAAAATACAATCAGCTCAGCCATAACTGAATTCTCTTCCCCAGTAGAGGAAGCCCCAATCTGAGGGCTATATATGGGTGACAGCAGGTTCATTCAGCATTTGCATGGTGCCACTGATGTCTGTGCATCAAGAGGAGCTTCCCAAGACCTGCCCACCACCATGGAGAGCCTGCCCTTACCAGGTAAAAAATGCGGATCAACAGCCTGGTGCAATCCATCAAATGGAAAGGAGAGCCACCGGCATGGGCTGGCTTTGCCAGGTGCTGACCTGCCCGCCTGGCTGCATTACTGTGGGGTGCCCTCAGAAATCTGCTTTGGGAACGGTTTTCTCTGCTTGGCTACATTTTCAGCTCTGCTGAAAGCCTGGCAGGGTGAGGGAAAAGACATCCCTGATGGCTGTGGGGGCTCTGCTGCCTGCTGGCAACAAAGCTTGAGGCAATTCAGCAGCGCAGAGGTGAGCCATAGAAACAAAGACAGGTTTGTTTGGGATTTTGTAGCAGATTCCTGGAAAAAGGACCTGGTTTTAATGAGGTGTTGCAGAGGCAAGGCGAGCGTGGGGTGCTGGTGCCTGCAGATGGGCTGGCGCTGAGCTGCGGGCAACCCGCAGTGATGGGAACAGGAGAGCAGAGTAAGGCAGGGAGCCCCGGGGTCTGGCTCCTTCCCAGGTGTCTGCAGGTGCCCCTCTGGGGATGCTGCGAGCATTGGGGACGCACCTACCCCGAGCAAGGACCGTCACCGTCTCCCTTCCCCACCACCAGCGGGTGCAGACCTGCCTTTCCAGGGCAGTCGGGGACAGCATGGCCCCACAAGCCCGCCAACACCAGGGGTGCCCTTCCCCAGCACCGGGGCTGTGCTCCTGCTGGCAGGAGCCAAAGGGAAGGGCAGGAAACCAAAAGGGAAACCGTGCCTGACCCTACAGACATCAGGGGATAGAGATTGATTGCCACCACGCCAAACCCACAGGCGGGCAGCAAACTCGCCATTCCCAACTGGTCCCTGAGAACCACAGCAAGGGAGCGGGTAAACATGACCCCAGGAGGTCCTCAGCACAGGTCTGGCTGACCTTCTGCCAAAAGGCTGGCAAGGCACTGCTTTACATCAAACTGAATGAGATCAGCTTTCTGATCCTGTTAAGCTTTATCAACTGGCCCATGCTGAATTATTTAAATTCATCTTTTATTAATACACCATGGCTTTTTTTCACTCGACATCTAGCAAGTCACTTAACCACTCTGAATGGATTGCACTAGTTTCATCCTCACGCGATGATGCTGGAGGTGATGAGAGGTACAAGCCACTGCTCTGTTACTGCTTCTGAAGTGTTTCAGATGCCAGTAGACCAAAGTGGTCTGCTGGATAACTAGAGCATTGGATTTACCCTCACGCTTAAGGGGAGGTCTTGTCTAAACATACGGATCATATTGCTGGGTTATGACAATACTTTATTTAGAAAACTCCTGCTAGGATATTGTATATACTTTTAAAACAAGCTTAGTGTACCCAAAAACAAGCGAACACTACCTAAAATACTGCCAGCGCCAGTATAGGGGCCAAACACCAGCACTAAAAATTGGGCACTGAAGAGAACATATCCCCAGCCCAGCCCCTTCCAGTGTCCATCATCACCCATCGCTAGCCCTCTGGCTACGTGACTGGGGTTTCCTACAGTACTGCACTGCCAGGAGAGAAGACACCTGCTCAGGAGACCCCAGGTCCCTCAAGTGCAGTGCAAGCTGCTCTGAAGTCCTGTCCCACCAAGAAGGGACGTGGCAGAAAGCCCCTGCATGGGTGCCAGGACAGTGATCTGTGCCCAGCCAGAAGCAGAGGTGCCAGGAGAGCAAAGATTATGGCCTTGGGGCTCAGGCAGCTCTGAGACTGTTTTGAGGATATACATTTGAGACATGAGCACCTAAATGAGGTTTACGCCATCAAAATTCCCTCCACATACATACAGAATCAAAAAACACAGGCTGAGAAGGAGTTTGGGAAATAATCTAATCCAGCCTCTTGCCCCAGTGGACCAGCCCTAAATCTTTGCTATCCCACCTTCTGCAAAGTGTGGGATAATCCAACGTCGGTGCTGGGCTTAAAGATCAGAGACTTCAACAGGGCTTCATCAATTTACTCCTGCTGGGGAACGGGCCCCAGCCATTCAAAGTCCTCTTAAGAGCTCACACAACTTTCACAAGGTAGGCACATCCTATTATTTTTATTCCTTGCTTGGCTTTTTAACACCTATCACTTGGTACGGCATGCAACATTTTCGGAGCAGGGACATTTCTGTCTGATGTGTGATGACGTATGAGACCTCGCAGACCTGGTACTACCCCAGTGTCAGTCACATGGAGGTGGCACGACCCTGAGCATGGTACCAAGCATGGTCAGATTCACCAACTAGCAAAAGAAGGAGCAGACCCCTTGGGGACAATAAACCTCCTTGGCTGGGACAAAGCACACCCTCGTGCTTTAAGTGGCTGGAGAGAGGCCACGACTGGCCATGCCTGTGAATCCAATGTGCTTTAAATTGCATGAAAAATTCTAAATAATTCAACTAAGTAAGTAACCTTGTGCTAACAAATGAAACTGTGTCTACTCCTGCAGGAACAGAGTGGATTTTTTTGTCACTCTAGGTTATAAAGCAATGTCAGGCTCTTATAGATAAAGCAGGGCACTGCAATATTGATAAGATATCTGGATTTGGTTTATAAATGCAGTATGAATTCCTCTCTCTTCTATAGGGAATTAGATCAAACCCTGCCAGCATGCAAGCAGGCAGGGCCTTCAGCTCCAGGCAGATCTTTGGTTTGACCAAACCAAGGACCCTTTTTTCAGTGTCCACTCACCAGCAGGCAGATTTTGGCAAATGAGACTACTTGTAGTTAAGTATCTACCTCCAAGGCCAAGCAGCTGATTTCTGACAGCTACATACAGAGGCTTGGGCAGGGGGAAGGTGTGACAAAGGCAAAGAGCAAGGTCTTAATACTTCCAAAGTTGGTAAACCACCTACAAAACAAATCAAGCCCTGTCCAAAGGAGAGTTGTAGAGAACCACAGAGGGTGAGGCAAAGCTCATTTTTACAGAGAAAAAATAGATGATAAATAATCCAACCAGCACAAACTGACCGCGTGATAAGTGACAGGGCTCCAAGTGGCCCATGTCTAATTTACAAGACTGTACTTGACGTTCATAACAGAATTCTAGATTCTGGTTTATATCTGGCCTATTCAAACTGTGCTGCAAGCAAAGAGCTGAGGGCTGAGAGCTTGGTTTTGCTGCGGCTTTCTTCCTCAAGTCTGACAAAAAGGGAAATGCCAGCTTCATTAAATTTTATTACGTTTTCCTCCCCAATTAAGCCACCACTACCCGTGCAGGGCACAAGCCCAGCAAAGGCACCGGGCTGAGCCCCTGCAGCTCCCGCAGGCAGGTTGCTTCCTCCCTGCCAAAGCCAGGACAGGATCTCACCTGCTTATTGCAACAGCATCTGCCTCCGCCCCGCTCCGCAGCACCAGCCGAGCACCCCAGCCCCGCTCCCCTAACAGCGCTGGGAGGAGCCATTGCCTCTTGGCATTGCTAACGCCAGAGAAGATCTGGTACACCTGCTACACACAGAGATCACATTTTCTCATGTCTTTTGCTACCTGTGACCGTACTTCCATGTTCCACACAGTGCCACTGATCGCATCACCTTTCTCCTCTTGCTGCTTCTCT
>NW_009227569.1:7504-10369 GCF_000690835.1 Fulmarus glacialis | reverse complement strand
TCCATTTCACGGCTGCTCTTGGGGTTGACAAAGTACTTCACGTTTCAGCACAACGTGCTCCACACGTGGAGGCTTCCTGCAGCTGGGCTCCAGCTGCGGGGCACACCGAGCCAGGCACAGACCTTCCCTCCTCACTGCAAAGGCCAATGCTTCATGACAGAGGCACAAGTTGAAAGACACTGGCACGGATGCTAACATAAAAGGATTTAAGAACTAAATCCTCAAAACGATATGGTTTTAATGAGCAGGATAAACGTGGAATTCCTGAGCATGGGACGAGCCCCGTGCCCTTCTCCAGCACGCAGCTCACACAAAGTTGCGGTGCCCAAAGCACCGGTGGACACTCAGCAAACCAGACTCACCCCCGAGCAGGGCTTGGGGAGAGCGGTCCCACCCCAGCTCTGGTGAGGGATGCACAGGGGCACTAACCTGCACAAGTGGTGGGGAATTAGCTGTCCTCCTTCAGGCAAGATGCCATTTTTCTACAAGTTTTCTTCCTCTTCAGGAGGCGGGATGTAATTACTTTGTATAAACCAACGCTGTTTGCTTCCTGTTTTGTGTTTGCCTGCCCGCTGCCCTGAGAAATGAGAAGGGTGGGAGAAAACCCTTCCCCATGAAGCCTCTTTCCCAGTTGAAGATGAACGTGGCAGGAGAGCAGGGGTGACAACCCGCTCTGAAGCGGTACCTGAAGTCCCAGTGGGTCGTGGCTGGGAGGAGGACCACGTTCCCGTGCGGGCTGACAAAAACAAGAGGCCCAGAGTAATTTAATTCCTATCCGCTGACGATGATGCTCCCATGTAGCTCTTGTCTTTGAACACTCTCTGGCATTCAAAGGATGTTCTAGCTTTACTGCCCACGCAAACCTCCACTGGGGCTGCTATCTGGGGGGAAGAGGGAGCTAAATATTTAATTTCAGTCTATTTCATCAAATATTTAATCTATTTAATATTAATTAAATCTTGGTCTGAATAAACAAGAGCTAAAAGTTCACCTCTTCCTCCAAACATCTGATAACTTGAACATGCCAGTTTATGCCATCCCAGTTGAGATGGTAATTAATAAGGGAGGGATCCTATCTTTATATTCCCAGCTGCTGGAATTGCTCTGGTGGGTTGTTTGCCCCCTCTAGCCTTTTAGGCTGAATCTTTTTGCAGCTGGATGTACAGTAGCATCATCTAGTTTACACCAACCATTTCCACACCTTGCTTCGCTGTCTCTCATTTTCCATGGACTTCATTTGTATCCCCACAAGCGCGTGCCCTCATCCCACTCCCAGACACTGTTACATCCTCAGCAGTAGGAATCCATGAAGCTAAGGTGATGAGAAAAGCTATTTCACCAAGGGCAAATAAAACCCAGACCCCTCATGGCTGGATATGGCCAGTGCAAATAATTTCCCAGTGCCCGGCCCATCCTCCTGACACAGCTGCACATCTCGGACCACCACCCAGCAGCACGGCCAGGAAAAGGCATTTCTGGGGACGATGAGCAACAGCTACAATAGGAGCAGATCATTTCCACTGCAAAGGATTTAAGCCAATTAACACTGGGCTATAAAGGCAGCTGCCACCATTGCATCTGCCACTACAACTGCCTTATTTTACTACAGGAAACCCTATTTGGACCAAACCCCATTCATCCCAGTCACACCAGCCAGAACACGTTTTCTAATTAGCCCCAGCAGAGCCAACAGTGATGAAAGATTGCCCTACATGCAACACTACTTACCTCGCTTTCCTCAGTGCGTGCCCGATTTAGCAGAGCAGCATTTAGCTTTTCTTTTCCTCTCTGCTGCACTGTTTTAAAGCCATCTCACCCAAACGCTGACCGGTGTTGATGAAAGTAATTACACTGCGGTTCAAAATGCATCGGATGCGTCTTCATTATCCTGAGACAGCAACGCCAAAGGCCCTATGACGGTAAACCTTTCAATGTAAGCAAGGCAGATTATTCAGTTTAAACTGGCCATTTTAACTCTTCTGGCGCCACAAAATTTTGAGGCTGGCTTAAAAGCCACAGGATGTTTTGAAAATAATAAATGTAGGATTACTTTTAACTAATGCCTCTGAAGTTTAAATCTTTGGCTTGTGCTTAGGTTACAGGTCAAACCCCTAATCAAGAGAAACAGGGGGACTCCACTCTCTTCTCACACTGGCCACTTGGTTGACTTGGGTCATGTCACTGCTCTGTATTTTGGGGACCCCTCTGGGGAACAGAGAGACTTAGTGATGCATTTGGGATCCCTGTAGAAATGTGCCCTGTCGGGGTAACAGCACAGCAGAGCCGACGAACGCGAAGAGCTGTGTTTGTGCCGCGGCAAGGCTGCGAAGCACCGGGCACAGCCATGCCTAAATTAACAGAGAGCTCTTTCTGGCAAACCTTGTTCAAGGAGCCATTTCAGGTCAAATATCTGCATCATGAAACCAAGAACAAACTCAGTTTTACACAGAGACGCCTTATCACTCGATTACCCGGGGATCATGATTGCGGGGATAATTGCTAGGAGAGGGGAAGCTTCGCCAGGGTGTAAACCAGCATCACAGCAGCCGAGCTGCGCAGGCCTGCCGCACTCAGGGTCTAACCCTGCAGGTTTTGGTCCGCAATAGGAATAGTTTGTCCAAATTTGCCTGGTGGCAAAAGTTATCCTGGTAATAAAAACCCAGAATTCAGCATTTCGCTCTTGAAAAAGGTTCAGTCAATTCAGAAAAGCAGAAGGTTGGATGCAGTGTCTTAAATATTTATCTATACATTTATTTTATTTTTTTTACTCAGGGAATTTTTCAGTAACACCTTAAGGTTTCAATCTTCAGATCAATGCTTTGCAGCAACTCCACACGTGTAGATGAAGGTAAAGCAGCCTTCAGC